>NW_015150644.1:27874-29414 GCF_000732505.1 Cyprinodon variegatus | reverse complement strand
TTTACTTTTATACTTTAAGTAAATTTACAAGCCTGTACTTTGTTACTTTTACTTGAGTAAAGAAGTTTAATCAGTACTTCCACTTTTACCAGAGTTTTTTTTAACAAGTATCTGTACTTCTACTCAAGTACGGAAAGTGAGTACTTTTGCCATCTCTGCCGGAGAGCCAACGGGGGTTAAGGGTATTGCTCAGATACGCAGAGTGGTAGTGGGTTTCGAACTCATAACCTCATGATTCCAAGCCTTATACCTTAAACACTCGTCCGCCACTCCATCCACTGATACTCAGAGCCTAAAAAATGCCTTAAAAAATACAGCAGGAATTAAGACAAAACTTCAAACTACAAATATGACATTACTGATTGCATGTACATATATAATTTCATATCTGTCAGCTACTTTAGATTTATTTCTACACTGGAAAAAATCTAAATCTAAAAATCTAAATAAAGTCATTTTTTCTTAAATTAAGTGCATTTGTTGTTGTATTGAGGAGGTAAAAGAGACATTTTGCCAATAGAACAAGAAAATTTACATAAAAAAAAAAATACAATTGCATTGTCTTATTTGTAGTGCATATTATCTAATTATCTTATTTTAAGAGTAAAAATACTCATTCCGCTGGCGAACTATCTCATTTACCTACTCAAATTAATAGTAAATACACTTAATTTAGAAAATGTTTTACTTATTTCTAGATTGTTTTTCCAGTGTATATCCCAAATATTTGTTTATTTAGAGATAATAAATATATCTGTTTTTAGTTAAATCCAAAAATAAATCAATCGAAATCAATGAGTCAGATAATCAATATTGATTTCAGAGTCAATCTTTATAATCAGAGTCAGCGTCTCTTGGGGCCCAAACTCCTTTGGGCCCTATAAAACTCCTCATACAGCACCCAATACTTATACTCTAAGAGTATAAGAGTAATACTAATCTGATCTAACTTTACTGTTTTAATAATAAGTATAAATCATATTTATTTTGATTTAAAAGTGAAACTATTGAGGAGTTTGGAAAAGTTTCCAGAGGTGAGACAAAGTCTTTATGCTGAAGTCCAGGTGCAACGGTTTAAAATTTCCACCCATTAAAAAATCAAAGTGACCTTCCCTGAAATATTAACAGAGGAAACAAATGATTTTATTTTTACTTTAACTTTGTTACTGTTTAAAACAATGTAAATAGACAGTGAAATGCAAAATATTTCAAAATAGTAAAAAATAATTACAAAATAAGAAATTCCAGAAAAATAAACACTTTTCTAAAGAGTTTTTTTTTTCAGCATAGACCTAAAGAAAGCAATCCAAACAGTCGGTTATGAATATATGTCAGGAGATAAAGAACTTTCAGCCTCAGTATATTTCCAGGTAGACTATCAAGAAAATTCACTCAGGACTAATAAAAATAGCAAATTTGGTTCTCAAATAAATGTAACTGAGTAAATAACATGACTCCCTATTTGCGTACATTAGTTATGAATTTGATTACATCCTTTTGCTAAAATGCTATCAAAATGCTAATGATATTATTGTTTACT
>NW_015150644.1:23561-25104 GCF_000732505.1 Cyprinodon variegatus | reverse complement strand
AAACCAAAGAGAGACACAAACAGAAGAAACTAGAAAGAAAGAGGAAAAAGGAGATGAAAAGGAGCTGAAAGGAGGGGAGCAGGAAACTGCTCTCAAAGTTACTAAAAGTGATGCTTTCTTCACTGCGGCAGCAGCAGCAACCTGCAGCAACAACAACGATGACGTCCGCACCCGTCTCAAAAAGTTTTTCTTTTCCTGTTTTTTCATGTTAAATTTCAAGGAAATCTTTAGTGGTTCTTAAATCAGTTGATATGGATCATTGCAGGATTCGCTGAGGCAAAAAAAATTGCAAACTAACATTTTAGAGACTAAAGGGAAGAAATACAAAGCACATCACATGAAGAGGAAGACAAGAAAACAGACAAAAAGAGAGAGATATGAGAAAAAAGTAAAAGAAGAAAAATACTAAAGGGAGAAAAATGCAAAAAAATTCAAGGAAAAAGAGAGAAGGAGAAAAACAAAGAAGAAAAAATGGAGAGGATGGCAGCGAGGAAAATAACATTCAATTCAAAAATATTTTAGTAATCCCAAAAGGAATTTAAATAAGGGATAAATACAACATGAAAAAAGGAACAGGATGGAAAGGGGCAAAAGGTTAAAAGAAATAAAGCATTTTTATTTTCTCTTAAAATGTCGGTATCTGTATAACTGGTCTGCTTTCAAATTGGCCCCAGGCCTGCTTTGCCTT
Organism: Cyprinodon variegatus; assembly: GCF_000732505.1. Classification (NCBI taxonomy): domain Eukaryota; kingdom Metazoa; phylum Chordata; class Actinopteri; order Cyprinodontiformes; family Cyprinodontidae; genus Cyprinodon; species Cyprinodon variegatus. Next base: position 24,416 of record NW_015150644.1, on the reverse strand, counting down.
AGGGGCCAAATGTACCGCAAGGTTCAAGTTATTTTACTTTTACCAAAGCTGTAAAAAACGAAATTTTGTTTTTGTATACACTCTGTGTATAAAAAACGACAATAAAAGTTGTCTAAGTCTAAACACTCTGTAGGGTACTGTGGCCAACACTCAAAACAAGACAGAATGCAGACAAAAAGGCAGCGTTTAGATTCTACAGGACAGCAGCTTCTGGCCAAAGATCGCTCAATATATGGCAGTTTTTATTTTCCCCAAAATTAATATTTATATTTGTGTAAAGCTGGATTCCTCGCTGTGACGTATTTAAAAAGCTTTAAGGGTAAATTACCACCTTTATAACCTTATTAGTTTTAAAGGGGTCATAGAATGCAAAACCGAGTTTGCATAGTCATAGATGAATAACGATAGTTGAGTGGGTAAAATGGACGTACAGAGAAGTTCAAACCCCATCAACACCTCCTTTCTCTTCAGATCTCAAATTCTAAACTTCCACCATAAAATGGGCGAATCCGAAAGAAGTCCTGAGTTGACGTCAACTCGGGGATGTTGCCTTATTTGGTTCTGGCCTGTACTTTTGTCACACTGGGTATGAAGTGTGACTGTCCGTCCCCCGCTGGCTCCCTGCACCGGAGCTGACGGCTCGGTTCTGCTGCACTGTAGTCGACCTAATTCCCAAACGATTTTAATATTTCCCCCGACATTTTTTTTTTGGTATGAAAAGTAGGACATGTCCGGGAAAAAGAGGACGTCTGGTCACCCTACCATATCAACAATTTGATGTTTCAGTGAGTGAGTGCTTGTTGCTATGATGCATCTTAGATCAGCAGCTTCGCTCGTAAACCAACCAATCAGAGC
>NW_015150644.1:17155-22758 GCF_000732505.1 Cyprinodon variegatus | reverse complement strand
ATATTTCTAAGAGTTTTGGTTCAGATATACGAAAGCCAAGAGCGGTCACGCTAGACTTCTTTTTTTCTTTCACCTTCTCGAGATAAGGAAATAACTATCTCATCATCACAGTTAAACAATTATTTAACAGGTCATGGTGGATGATTGATCTAGATCAAAGTCATTGAAAACTTTAATCTAGACTAATTTTGGGGGTTAATGCGTCTTATACCTGTCACAGACGTAACACCAGGGCTGTGCAGAAAACACCCGGCGCTAAGGTGCCGGAGGCTTAAGGAAACCATAAAGAAGCAAATCTTCAAACCAACATTGTCGTCTCGTTACCTAAAAGTAAAGCACACGATTATTTACAGGATTACACAGAGGCTGCCATGACTTAATAAATAAATCCTCTCCTGCTGTTGTGGTACTGAAGGATGTAATCAGTTTAAACACACACGAGAAAACGGCTTTTTTCATCTTTAGATAATAAGAAAATTAACTCGTTTTCTGGAGAAAACCACCTTGTAAAAGTATCCGAGGGACACGACCTCTCTGGGCTTCCGTACAGATCTGAAATTCTTTAACCTCTGAACATCTCTGGGGTCTTACTGCTGTTGCCAGAGACACGTCTACTTGTGACGGTCATGATGCCGCTGCACTTAAAAAAGGTTTAGAGAACAAATCAATCACCAAACTCTGACAAATGAGAAGTATCACAAACTTCGACTTTTAATCTGCCAACAATCTAGACTAGGTCAGCTCCCTAATTTGGGGAAGATTTTCTCTCCTTTTTTTTCCTTCCCCAACATGAGGCCAGCGGGGGCTTGTTCCCCAGCACCCGGGGGAAATGTAATTCCCTTCCTCTGGCCGGTCAGTGGAGTAAGGCCTCAGTGAAGCGGGGCCGGTGATTGGGAAGCAGCGACGTCTCTGGCTCCTTGCCGGCGTGGTTTCACACGCCGGCGTTCACGTTTGAGGCGATCAGAGAGGCCGCCGCAGCACTCAGGACGCGCAACATAAAGCAAAAACAAATGAGCAGCTGTGAATGACGAGCAAGGTGGAGCGAGCATCAAACGCTGCCGCCGGCCCTCCGCTGTGACTTCCTGCTCCGCAGCGCGAGCGTCTGTATGATGAAGAAGGCAGGTTGGGGAACAGGGACACTCCTTTGTCCGTTACTCAAAGGTCCTGGTGTTTCCAATCCACATTCACAATAGGCTTTTTGAGTGATCACACAGCAAACCTCTGAACTGATTATAGTGCTATGGGAGGGGAGGGGGGGCTGGCTGTGGGGCGAACTCCCCCGCCATAACCTTTAGCTGTGCAGCTCCTGTTACTTCACACTATTAGCAGCTGACTTGTGAATCTTCGCTCGTCCCTTCGGGTGACAATCCGAGCTTTCCTCCATTTCTCTTCTCTGGATCTCCATTTCCGCTGTGCCCACTAAAGAGTCCGACCCCCCCCCATTAGCCGGCTCTTACCTTTATAGCCCTGGCCATCATGCCTACTCTTAATACCAGGCTACACCACTCCATCGCATGGCCTGACATGAGCTTTAGGCTAAAAGTAAAGAATGATCCAGGCCAAAATGGCTTTTTTTCCTCAATTGGATCTACTCATGATAGGGTTAGGAGTTGCGATCCAATAGTCTCTGCACCTTAAGCTACAACCTGAGGCATCTGGGCGTCCGGTAGGAGATCATTTGTGGAGTTTCTTTGTATTTTTAACTACAATACAATGCAGCCCCCACCAGAAAAGATAGATGAGACCCCAAAGCGATTATCTAATTTGAAACTCTGTTCAATCTGTCACTAGGAATTTGGCTGTGGAGAACTTTGGCTGATGACTTCTAAGGCCACAGCTATTGAAATAGAAATAAATGCACTTTTTAAACCAGATCTTGTGCAAAAGTAGCTTCTTAACAAATTCCATAAAAAAAAACTTAAAACTCAACGTCTTTTTTTGGACAAGAACAGTTTGTTGGAATCGATGTGTCACGATTTTCTCACATTAAGGTTTTATTCTTTTGCTGTTGTGCTCTGGGAGACAACTCATCTGCATAAAGCATATTTCTTTCATAATTCCCACAAACTGACATATTTATCTTTACAGATTAGTTGATTAGTTGTTAGTCCAATCTGAAAAACTCAAAAGACAATTAGAAGAATTATATTGATACTATTACTTTAGTCTTTGGCGCAATGACCTACACAGGAAATATTAGTGTTGAATTTTGTTTGATATTGTTGGTCAGTCTATAGACTGCTGGTTGGCGTGACGATTGCTTAAGCTGTATGAGGAGATCAAGTAGACTGCCTGAATTGATACTAGTGCTTCACTCAGGGACCTGGAAGATGGAAGTAGAGCCTGGAGAACACAGGTTGCATAAACCAGTCCATGATGAGCAAGCATGAAGTGACAGTGGAGAGGAAAAACTCCCCATAGGGAAGGAACATCTGGCAGAACCAGGGGCCTGTGCTTTGGGTAGCTTACAGGGTTGTGGATTGGAGACCTTTTAAGATGAACTCTGGATGCTGATTGGCTTCGTGGAGGTGTGGTTAAAAGCTCATTACTGTTGCAAGCAAAGAACATAAAAATTTGAAGAAAAAAAAATAAAAAATGAAATAAAAAAATTAAACTGAAGAAATGTTTTAATATGTACAGTTTTTCTTATTTTAGCTTTTTAATTTTATTTTCATAATGGTTATGATGATTTTTGTCCTTAAAATGTGCTTTTTCTCCCAGTTTTTTTGTTTTAAATTTTTATTTTCAAATTTCTGGTTTTCAGATTAAGTTTAATGAATTAAATTCTGTTAAGTTTTGTTTCCAAGAGGAAGTTTTCTTCAATTAAACCCAATGGAAACGTTCACTGTCGATGCACATTGACTAATACAATGTTGTTGCAACCTCCATGTAGAAAAATAAAAAACTAAACATTTGAAAAAGAGAAATTTGTAACAAAAATATATCTGTAAAAAAAAAAATATTGAAAAAAAATAAAAATTTAAAATTAAATATCTAAAAAAAACAAAAACCAAACTATGAACTAACGTTAAAAGAAGTAAAATAAAAAATCAACTATGAAAAAAAATTGGACAAATAAAAGTATCAGAGAAAAGGGCAGTTTTTTTTAATTTAAACGTTTTTTTCAAAGTTACATTTCTGAACTGTATATTTCCCCAACATAAAATAAAAAAATATATATGACTTAGGGGCCAATCAGTGACTAGCTGATTGTTAAATAGCCACTTTGGTTTGTATGGAATTCAATTCTATTTCTGCTTAATAAGGGTATTTGTGTTTGCTTTATTCTTTTATACGATAGAATCAAAAACAATGTTCTCATATCTAAACTAATCTGTATTTTCTACTGGCCAAGCAGTTTTTGGCCATTAAAAAATAAATAAATAAAACCTCAATGTTTGTATTGTTGGGATCAAATCATCCTGTCCTGACAGTCCAGCAGTAATACAGTTAATTGATTGACTTTATTGATCTCGCAGTGGAGAAATTTACTTGTTAAATTAGCTCAAATAGTCAAAGAAGAGGAATGTGTAAATATAGTATATGTGTCCACATAGTAGTGTCATTATACCGGGTTATTGCACAGGGTATTTACATGAATTGGCATTGAAAAACAGTGTTTTTTCTTTTTTCATTGTCAAATTAGTGAAACAATGAAATAGAAGATTTAGATCTAACATTTGTATTCAACAAAATTTTAGGATTTCCTCTTTTTTTTCTTTCTGAGTACGGACGGTCATTTCCTCACACCTACTTCCTATGGAGTGCTTTATGGAAGTAAATCTGTGTCGCTGGGATTTGAATAAAAAATGCCACTGAAATTTAAATGTTGTATGTTTGTACTTACCGTTTCAATGTTAAAATACATACGGAAGGAAAACCAGCATGACGGAGCCGGTCACGCAAGCTAACGCTAACTCAACGTTGAGTTAGCGTTAGCTTGCGTGACCGGCTCCGTCATGCTGGTTTTCCTTCCGTATGTATTTTAACATTGAAACAATAAGTACAAACACATCATTTAAATTTCAGTGGCATTTTTAATTCAAATCCCAGCGACACAGATTCACTTCCATTTTTTTTCTCACCCGTCTGGTTTATTTGCAACCAAACTGCGACTTCAGCCGTCAGACTTAAGCAGCATTTGTAAACAAAGAAAGGCCACGAGTTGTTAAGTATTCCTACAATTACCTGTACTTAGCCTAGAAGTGTTCCTGTAATTTAGGAGCTTCTAAATTGGCTTTTTGACACTTAAGGCAGCAATTCTCTGATTTCCTTGCAACACTGAGCATTTCCTTTGTTCCCCTTTTAATTTTTGCCCTGTGCCAAAGCATTTCATTTACAAGCTGAGGGAAGGGTTTTCTTCAGAAGCGCATTCTAAAAAGCCTACAATGAATGAGTGTTTCTATGGCTCTGGGGTTTCAGCTATAATCAATAGTACCGCTGGAAGTTATGGCATATAAATGCCAATAAATCACAGACTAAAATTACACCCAAACTGTAAAAAAACTATTTCTCCTCAAAGCATCTCTTCTTTCTAACTGATGGGTTTTTAAACCGTCGTCCCTTCAAGCGAGTGCGCGCCGCGCGGATGACTGTCCCTCTACGCGTCTCTCATCGATTAATCCGGCACATTCTGCTTTAATATCCAGTGGCGGCGGCATATTTTAATGCAACCTGAGATGTGGAGATGAGACCTGTCCTTTAAAAACTCCCTCTCCCTCCAGGCTTAAAGGGATGCCTGTCCTCTTTGGGCGTAATTGAAAAAGATGGATCTCACCGAGTGTTTCACCAACGCAGCGGGCAGGAATTGGATTGGGAAATGTGCTCCGTATCATATTGCTATGTATGTGCCCGCCAGAGGCTCGCACACAGTCGGTGAGTGCAACATGCTCATGCAGCCCATACTGAAAAGCAAGAAAACAGAAGGGAGACATTTGCAATTTTATTACTACTTTAATAGGTTTCTCTATCATTCAGGAATTGCACTTTCTAATGTATTGGGCCTATAAATACAAGGTTCAATAGACAGCCGCTCTGCACTCCTCATTATTCATACATTCATACAAATTAGAACAGAAGGTTGAATAAAATATGCCGTCCATTTCCACCGCCACACCATCAGAACCTTATCATGCATACAATCTAATCGCCGCTATGATATTAAAGGTATTATCTAAAAGTTGCGTGGGGTGTGATTACAGATGCATCTACAAACACTAATCATGCGAAATGTCACCCAAACACAGCTGAGTGAGTGATTGACTGCATGCGTCTCTGGCGAGAACCGAACTGGATCCATCAAGGATCGAAACATGCGACAGAGCAGAGAAATACCGAGATTCTAGGAGGGAGACCGCATTACTGCGCCATAACGCAGAGTTTGTGTTTTCATCTTCAGAAATAAAATCCTAAGCTTTGTTTCTGGAGCCTCGCATAGAAATATCTATACAAAAAAGATTAGAAGCGACAAGTGGAAAGAATTTTAGAAGTTAAAATGACAGAAAATATTTTAGCGCGTCATTAAAAATTAAATCAATTCTGGATTTCATTTTGTTTTATATTTATTCTGTTAATATATCTGCTTATATTCCTAAATTTGACAT
>NW_015150644.1:12836-16145 GCF_000732505.1 Cyprinodon variegatus | reverse complement strand
AGAAACTCAGAAGCTGATCAAATATCGGGTTAAATATCGGTGGGGTGGCCGATATCTGATATTCAGTTTTAAGGCCGATACAGGCCGGTACCGATAGGGGGCCGATTATATTGTGCATCCCTACTTTCTACTCAGGGGTCACCAAGGGGCCCTCAAGGACCACATGGGGGGCCCTCTTCGTCTTCTGAAAACAGAACAATTCACTCAGTGGGTTAAGTTGAATTTAATTTGTTTTATTCTGTTGCTCTTCTTTTTAATCATTTATGTATTAATTCATCATATTTCTGTGGTTTCAAAATGATAATATCAAAATGAAAATATGAGATTAATAAAAGAATAAAAATGACTTTTTATGCATGAGATTTACTGTAGGTGAACACTGATCCCTCCAGCTCATAGGTCAGTATTGGTAGCCCTTCCTATGACTCGGTAGGCATGAAGTAGCCCTCAGCCTTAATAAGGCTGGTGACCCCTGCTATAAAGCTTGGAACTGAACGCTAATCCAGACATTCTGAATTGAAAAAGCTTCCCGGATGGGAAGCGAAACGTCTTCAAAATTGGAAAACAAAGTCCATTGGATTGTTTTTTTTTACTTTTTTAAAGCTACAATCAACAGTTTGATGAGCTGATCATTAACAGACCTACTATAAACTCACTGCAGCTCCAGCAGTGCCGTATAAAGTCTATTTACCATCTTTTCCTTAAAGGGATAAAAACATTCTGCAGTTTAAATATTCTCATGGTTCCAACTGCAACAGCGATATGCAATAAAAAATTATTCTTCTAAGCAGGCCCTTAGTTTGCTTCTGCCTTGAGGCGCCCCTGGTTGAACCTATAGGCAGCTCCCCCATCTCTTACTCAAAGCAAGAAGCCCCTCTAAAGGGATTAAAGGGTATAACTAATAATACAGTGGCATGACCTACTTTTAGGCAAACATTTCGGTGTAAAGAAAGCCAGAATAAAATATATAATTTCATAAAATCCAAAAAAGAAACAATTAAAAGGGATCTGTACTGGAAAACGACCTAGAAATAAGTAAATTAAGTGTATTTAACCTTAATTTGAGTAGGTAAATGAGATCATTTGCCAATGGAATGAGTATTTTTACCCTTAAAATTCGATATTTAGATAAAAGGCACTTGAAATAAGTCAATGCAATTGTGTTTTCTTATTTTAAGTGTAAATAGTCTTGTTCCATTGGCAAAATGTTTCTTTTACCACCTCAATTCAAGAACAAATTCTCTTATTTTAAGAAAAAATGACTTATCTAGATTTCGATTTTTTCCAGTAAAATTATTGTAAATTGATTATCAATTTTGATTTGCAACGTCAAACAAGACATTATCACCATTTCTAGACGGTCAAAGTACCCAACTCCTGTTTTTTTTCATTTATTTGTTTATTTTTTTTTATATTACTTTCATGCATCCTTGTTAGAAGTAATGTTTGTGGCTCAGAAGCGGGTCGAAATCCTCGTCCAAGTCTTTGGTCTGCATCGATATGAGGGAGACAATTAGCAGCTACTGGGACGCCAAGCCGCTCAGTCACAGGCAGTATAAAGGAGGAAGTGTGACCCAGCGGTCAGTAGAACCCCCCCAGCCCTGAAACGCCAACCTCAGTCTCGCCTTTCAAGTCTAAACGGTTTTCATATAAAGCGAAGCTTTACGGCCATCCAGCTGGAAGGAAGATGGATGCCACGGGTAAAAAAAAATTAAAAAATATAAAGATGTGGCGATAAAAGGGAGGAAGATCAAGTGCGGATAAAAGAGATCAGCTCATCCTTCTGCCTAAAAGCAAGTGACAGTCAGAGACCGAGGATATGAGGAGAAGAAGGGTTAGACACAACAAAAGGACTAAGAAAGGAGAAGGAAAAGGGACGATGTACACATGATAACTCGAACTAAACGGATGCGTTTGCTGCAAAAATAATGTGGGTTTTGATGCCATCGGGTTTTTAATTTGCAGGAAAGAACGTGGAGAGTTTGTTTATAGTTTCACACGTTTCCTCTGCACTTTGAAGATTGGAAAAAAAAAAAAAAAAGCATCATTGGTATGATTGATGAGCCTGGAGAGCAGAGCGCCGCGTCGCTCCCACGTGGATCCAGCATCTCGACATAAAACATAAAGCTCAGGTATGAACTACAGCAGCCACTATCATTAGACGGGGAGCGTCATGCGGAGCTTGGAAATGGAGTGCATCTAATCAGGGCAAAGGAAAGAGTCCCTTCCTCCAGCCTCCCAGAGGATGCAGCTGTTCCCAGGCCCTCCACCACTTGTTCATTAATTACTCTGAATTAATGCTTTCCTGCCGCCGAGGATAAATAAAAAGATTGCAGCAAGGCCCCACTAATCAAAAGTGGCTTTTATTAAACACTGTGAAAATGTCAGCTGGTCGTGGCTCTATTGGAAGAGGACGATCCGATCGGGCTCGTCTCCAATCAAACATCACGTCTGGCTGCTCAGACCCAGATAGTCGGGCACCTGTTCCGCGAGGCTTCAATATGTATTGTCTTTGCCTGGAGAGAGTGTAGAGACGAGCGGCGGTTTATTTCCTCAGCCAGCCTTCACTGAGGCAGCAAGTTAGTTCAGCCTCAAAGGAATCCACATCAAATAAGACTATTGACTTCTAGCACTTCCAATGTTCCACAAGAGGAGCCCTTTGTTTGGCCAGTTTTGTCTGCCTCTGTCTAATCCAAGATGCCAGAGACTCAGTCAACCCGAGGCCCAGTCTATCAATACATCGCTATGAAATGTGATTCTGCAAATAGTGATGAGCTACGCCATTGATCGGCCTTTTGATTATGTTTGCAATTATGTTTAGGCTGCACGGCGTTAAAAGAAATAAAATAAAATAGTTTCCTAGAATACAAAGGTTGCATAAAAAAGGACAATAATCTTCCTCAGTGAAATAAAGTTGAAGTTAAAAGGACTTTGTTCTGCTGGAGCAGCGGTTCGGAATCCTGAGAGATTACATTTCAGTGTTTCTAAACAGAAAGCAGAGACCTTTGCAACACAGAAGCTTTAATTGGCTAAAGTTTTTCCTTTTTTCTCCACAGTTTCTGCTGCACTTGTAACTCCTATAATAATGTAAGACATATATTTTATAAAACTACTTCATGCTATAAGCAGACATTGACAACATGCCTTCAAGTTGTTAATCATCCATATTTTCTTATGTACTTTCTGTGCCATATTCATAATATTTGAGATTCTTCTTCTTATAGAGATTTAGAGACTTAGGCTACGTTCACACTGCAGCCTGAAGTGACCCAATTCCGATTTTTTTACCCATATGTGACCTGTATCTGA
>NW_015150644.1:9182-10212 GCF_000732505.1 Cyprinodon variegatus | reverse complement strand
CAATTAACTTTTTTTTTTCCACTGGCCCTAATTCTCTAACATTGAGCTTTAAACTCCAAGGGTTTTTAAAATACTCAAAGCTACAGAGCATCAACAGGAAGAAGGTTTTATCATTTGTTAAGGGAAGCTGTTATTACTTCTGTTCAGGTGTAACAGAGCTCAAATAAAAGTGACTCTTTGAAGTCTTCTTTTGTCTAATCACACAGTTTAAGTCTCCAGACAAAAAAAAGGAGGCTGATGACAAGAGATGGATGAGGATAAAGCAGACAGCAGCTCAGCTGATGAGAACAAATAAGGAGCCTGGCGTTTCAGTGTGAGAATGACACATCCAAACAGACTACAACACAGATCTGCATCAAACAGATGGGGGAGAAAACAGCTGCGGCTTTTAATTGGTCACACATGTGATATCAAGCAGCTCATGGAAAACAAAAAACAAAAAAACTAAAAAAAAAAAATGCTTCTTTTAGCTCATCTTTCTCCAAAATTACTTGGAAGGATTCTTCAGCACAAGGACACAAACAGAACCGCACTTGGCTTTAATTTTTCTCATACTTTTGTTTTTCCGTACGCTCACTGAGAGAGAATAAACCTGCCGCATGTTTTGACCTGTTGAATAATTCGCCTTTGTTGCTGGAAAACAGCCGAGCCGATTTAAAGCAGCTCGCTTACGTGGAGATGGATTTTCAGATAGCAGAAGACGATTAAAACGCATCATCTGGTGTTGGCTGCTCAGGCAGCGACTGAAGACTAAAAGGTAAGAACTTTGTTTCTATAAGAAACTTAGATGAACTTTAAAGAACTATTTCCTTCTTTGAAACCCAGACTGGCTGTTTTCTTCATTTCCAGTTTCCCGTTTTCGATCATTTATGATGCGCTCAGAGGGGATTTACCATTAGGCAATACTAGGCAGCTGCTTAGGGCCCCAAGTTCCTGGGGGCCCCATAAAACTCTGTTTACATGTATGGTTATTGCAGCTATTCCTTATTTGTGCACATTAATTATGTTTTTGATCAAATTCCTTTGGCCT
>NW_015150644.1:4758-6351 GCF_000732505.1 Cyprinodon variegatus | reverse complement strand
GGGGGTCACATGGCGAGGACCCACCCATGCACAGGGAGAACATAAGAGAGGGTAGGATTCAAACATGCAGTGAAGATCAGACAATCTTTTGAAGTCAATTTAATTTGATTCCAAAAATGTTTTCAAGATATGAGAAAAAAAGTGAAAATTTTCAGCAGATTGAAACATTTAAAGTAGATTACACCACACTGTTCAGCATGGACAGATTCTGCAGCACTACAATGCTCAATCCAGTTAACTCATCAAAACACATTAAATCATCCATTCATATTTTTGCTGAACTGACTTTAAGATATTCATAGTCAAGCTGGTGTATTTATTTTAAATACTGACCTTTAGCCAACATTGGTGCACTTTTTCCACTACAAAAAGTTTCCAACCAACACTTACAATCTTAGATCTAGCCGAATGCACTTGATATGTCTTTAAATCATGAAATATGTTCTAAAAACAGGAAGTATCACCCAATTTAATTATCTTACTGCACTAGCAATTTATTGCTGTTATTTTTAGTAGTTTTTTTTCTAAAGAAAATAAATAATCTAAGTGAATCCGCTTGATTGGTATATCAATCTCACATTCCAAATTTTCCAAGATTTTGCGGGGGCTTTAACTTCATAATAGATGTTTACCAAAAACCAATCAAATGTTTCAAAGGTATCACACCAGTATATTTTCATGAATGCAGACAACAAAATACATTAGAAAATGTTCTGGAAAGTGCTTTAAATCAATCATAGCTGATTTAATCCATGCTTGGTCAGATCCTAATGTTTGAAAAAGGAGAATAAAGCGTTAGCCTCGCTGCATGCAGTTAGCCAAGCCTTGTAGATTAATAATTCTATAAACCTGTTAATCAGTCTGTATAAAAGATGACTGTGACATCAGCGTTGGGGAGGGAGGTGGTGTGCAACTAAAGTTGCTTTCAGCTCTGGGTGCAGGAGAGCTGCTCCCCATCTTTGCATTGAAGAGCAGCTACTGCGCATAAACAACTGTTAAACAGAGTCTATGGCCACAGATTTCTGCACCCCAGGGCAGAATTCCCTCACCAATCCAACTACAAACAAAACAGCTTTACTCATCCTTAAAAATTTAATATTCATCTAAAAAATATTCATATATTTCAAAATATGAATGAATGTTTTTTCTTTTGTGCCTTAAATTCATTGGGTGAGTGGGGCGGTGCCTCAGCGCCCTCTAAAAAAAACAAAAAACAAACAAAAAAAAAAACTGAATGTTGGAACTGCAACTATACAATCATTTGTTTACATCACTTTTTTTCACCACAATGTTTTTTTTTTTTATCATCGCTGCACTTTAAAAAATGAAATAGTCTAGAGAGCTGTACTTAATGAAATTTATTTTTATTTTTTTTACACTTGTGTATACAAAATTACAAAATAAAATCTATTGTCTATTGGCCAACCGCCACTGATTATGACAAAAAAAAACAAGTGAATAGGACCGAAATGGTCCAAATTACAAGAATGAAAACTTTCTAAACATAAACTACAAAAGAAAAAAAAAAAAATCAGAAATACTTTAATAGTCCCAGAGGGAAATTACTTTTGTTACACGCTCCAGTTACAGTTT
>NW_015150644.1:0-1777 GCF_000732505.1 Cyprinodon variegatus | reverse complement strand
AGGTTTCTTCCTGTTCAAAGGGAGTTTTTCCTCTCCACTGTCGCTACAAGCATGCTTAGTGTGAGGGATTGCTGAAGAGTCAATGTTTGAACTTTAAAGTGCCTTGAGATGACATGTTGGAAATTGGCACTTTAGAAATAAACTGAATTGAAATTGAAATGAAATTAATCTATTTTACCTCAAGACGTCAGCTCGTTCAAAATCTTTTTCTTTTTTTTCTATGATGTATTAGGGGTAAGTGAAGTAAAGTTTCCATTTCAGCCATTGTGAAATATATATATATTTTTAATTGAACTAGATTATAGTTTCTCAACAGAAAGAAGCTAAAAAGTTTGTAAATAAACGTTAAAATAAAGAAGCCATATATAATCTGGCAATATTTTAAGGTTGTTTTATGTATCATTTTATCAATAAGCAAATCATTCAGACATCTACAGTAAAAAAAAAACATGTGAACCAAACTTTCCTTTGGGTAAATTAATGGTAAATTAGTATTTTACCTGTAGACAGGTATAGATATTTTTGATAACCCTAATCCAAGAAAACACTTTTCTTCAGTTGGAAGATGGAAACTGGTCAAAGTAAATAAAGAGGCCTGGAAAATCCTGGAAGAAAACCTGGATTTGAATTTCTAGTCTTTTAAAAGGCGGCAAATACAGTCGCTCATTTTTATCTTTGTTTTATTTCCATACATATTTTGTTATCCGATAGATTCCTGATATGATATATAAGCTCATCTTTGTCTTTCAGCCGTCCAGGAGTTACCTCAGCGGTAACTAGACACACATGGAGAAAAATCACTTTGAAGTAGCCTTGGTTACTTTGACAGTTTGGTTTGCTGATGGTAAATTACTTAAAGCTCTCCCCAAACAAAGCATTATGCAAAACACACGCGATTAATCATGGGGAGGGCGGTTCATATTTTTATGATTATTAATGGCCTTTGCCATGCTGTAGGGTCATCTCACCTCACTGAAATATTTACATCATAAACAGCATGAATAATGCGGGTTGCTGGAAGGGCGCTGCTTTAAAATACAGTTTCCTTTATTTTCATCAGCTGGGGCGGTGGGAAGCTAGCCAAGCGCGGCGCCGCGGATGGAAATGAGAGCCACCTGGGGTCACGTGACTGCTGAAGGACATCGTTAGGATCTGGGTCTGCTGCTGGTCAGCTGGGAGAAGGGAAGTAAGTAGCTTGCAGCTCATTAGCCACAGTGTGAGCTTGATATGGAAATGCTGCAGAAAGTGAGCGGGATAAAATTCAAACCAGAGAGTTTTCAACCAAGTTATGAATAAATACAAACTCTTGACATTTCAATCAATGTCAAGAGTTTAAGTACCTCCAGGCTACAAGAAGCAACGGGGGGAAAAAAGCTGCATTTTTATTCTCATCAAGGACTGAAACTTTTGAGAAGTTTATTGTAAATTAAGTTGCCAAAAGGTTCAATTCTAGTGCCCAAAGAAGAGGAAAAAAACAAAATATATGTTGATATTCTGGTTCCTAGTGAAAGAGTGGAGCAGAGTTTAGTGTTCTTTCTGCTCTAATGAGAGAGCTGCTCTATTAAAGAAGCAGCGGTGTATTTAAGGTCAGTCTAATATCCATCCTTCTTACTTTAGGAGAAATGAGTCACCAACAGATCCTGAGCCCAATAGAGGTAAAGGAGGTAAAGAAGGCGTCAGGACTTTGGAATATCTCTGACTGAAGCCACTTTTCCAACATATCAGAATAAACCCCAGAAGACCCAGAGGATGACAATTAGCGCTTTAGTCGCTATAT
>NW_015150643.1:1233695-1248248 GCF_000732505.1 Cyprinodon variegatus | reverse complement strand
CAAATGCAAACCTTTTCAAAGTGGAAAAAAGTCATAATTCCTCATTCATCAGAGCCGATGATGCTTCAAACATTGATAAACAGCATCTAGTGTGTGTAGCGCTTATACAGTTTTTACAAATGTAGCAAGAAATACTGCTTTTCTCTTTAAACAAAATACACCCTTATTTTCAGGTCAAGCATAAAAAACCAAAAAACGAGCATGCATATTTTTGCATAGGACCAATGACATCAGACCAATAGTGTCCCTACCAAAGTTGAAATCAAACCTACACCCTTGATTGACAAGCATTCAATGAGATAACATTTAGACCCTGTGAAACAATGAGATCTTTTTTTAAAGAACGTTTTGAAACGTACAAGGAGCTGTTGGCTTTCAGAGAGAGGAATAGACGCTGCTTTCAGCTGTCGACGTTTTGGCTGAAAATTCACTCTATAAAGGAGCCTCTGAGAAGCATGCTGGTAAGGGTGTTAGTTGGTGATGAAAGTTGGTAGGGACACTTTAAGGCTGGTGGCTGATGGACCTACAGTTACTCAACTCAATAGGGTTTATATTTTAAAAAAATGAGCTCAAACATATATCCATTGAATGCTTTCCTATTGTTTAGAACACAAAATAACATAAATACACTATTTTACACTATTTTTATATAGTTGGTAGAATGCCTGTATTTCAGTTTCATTCATCCATCCATTAATCCAATTTGGATGGGTTGATTGATGTTTTCCCTTTCAGCTACATCAGTGATTATCCTCCTTCAAATTTGGCAAAATCAAATGTAGAAAATTGTCCCACATATTGTTGAGAGCCAAAGTCTATGTATTGACATTATTGTATTAATTGTATTAATTATTGTATATATACAGTCCTTCAGAAAGTTACATCTGTGCATGCTGGGTATGAGGAGGGCAGGGGCGTAGGAAGGAATTTAGACTGAATGTAGGGTCACAAAAATATTATTTCATTAGTGTCTTAGATTGGATTTAGTAAAAGTATTTCCAACAATTTACCATATTTCTTTTACTTTTCAATCTTGCTATTTTGTGTTTCTCTATCCTATAACTACATATAAAAAAAATTCAAGTTTGAGACAAAATGTTAAAATGAGCTGCATTAGAACATTTACAAGGTACATTTTAGAAGTGTAGAGGACTGACATGGAAGAATGCCAAGGACAGATATAATCAGCTATTCCACTTTAAGCTTAAAGTAAAGTTTTACAGACTTTACAGACTGGAAAAAAAAGTAAAAAAAAACTCGGGGAAAGTTAAAAGTTTTTTGAGCCAAATTCCAATATGGCAGCTCATCATATAAAAAACGTCCTTGCTCCTATCTCAGCATCTTTGGCAGGGTAGGGAAGGAGCTCCGGATTGCTGTATTGAATCCAGAAAACTTCTAGCTTTAAAAACTTCATTATGTAATAGAAATGCGCATGGATGATGCTTGTTAAATTGGTACAACAGCCTACTGCTAAACAACTACAAAAACCAAAGTTACACAAATATAGCTAATAGCTGTGGCTCCCTTAAAAAACTGAAGCATATGAAGACGTGTACATTGCAAAGGATTGTGGGTAACTGTATAGCTCCTATGTGGGGGAGAGAAATGTCAGGAGGTCCCTATGCTAACTGAAATATCAATAGGAAGCATCCTGCTTCCTTTTCTTACATCTTCCCTTACTATCTTTGTTGAATTCATGTTAATGTGTATTTAAAGACATTTCAATTACTGGAAAAAATTGCAAGGAGGTAATATAAAAAAAAAAAAAAAAGTCTAATCAATCAAATCTTTCGTGACCCCGATGCAGTACCTTAGTGGACCCCCTGGGGTCACGGACCCCTGTTGAAGACCTCCGAGCTAGAGTAAATTTACACACTATTAGCATTAAATCCAAATTAACCAAACTGTTGTTAGTTTGTGTTGCTAATAACTGTTAGCTTGGTCACTGAGGACATGAACAAGCAGATCCAACTGATTCTTAAAACAACTCAAAAACAGCTCATTTGGATTCAACCTGATCCATTTTAGGGGTAAATGAATTATGTTGTAAGAGGAAAGCAGAGTTTTGATTTCTCCTCATCACTTTTGATTTATATAACAAAAATAACAAAAAACTAATTCAAATAGTAGTTACTGAAAATCTGTGAATTTGCCCTGCTTTTCTTTTACTCTGCATTGTTCCTCGAAAGAGTCTTCACATCATTTTATTCTTTAATCAGAGGTGATGGAAGATTTATTCAATGGGTGGGAGAAATCTGTAATAAAACAATAAAGAAGGATTATCATCACAGCTGTTACCTTTATTGGTATTTATCTTTACATCTCTACTTCCTGAAAAAAGGCCAGTTGCTGTTTTAGAAATATTGTTTTATTGCTGTATGTTTAACGTCATCGGTTTAACCGCAGGAGACTTACACCAGTACAATTAAAGGTACATTTTATTGAGCTGACCACGCATTTTTGAATTTCCCCCCTTAAACAAACAGGGGGAAATGGGAAGAGAACGTCAGATTAGACAGGTTTCCTTCAGTAAATCAGGAATATAGAACATATAAACTATTTTTAATTGCAATTAGTCTTTTTTTCCTTTTCAAAAGCTAACATAAATAATGTTTTTTTAAAATTATTATTATCTAACTGATTTAAGGTTATACCAAAGCCATTTTCACCATTTCAAGTCTAACACGACAAATATCATGATGTTTTTGTTATATCTCTTGAGTATAAAATTGATTTGTATCTTTTCCAAGAATAATCTGCAGTGACATGCTATCTAACTTTATGTGTTCTATGTAAGCCACCTGCTCTACCATTACTTCAGAAGTTAATTCAACCACTTTAAGTAACCATTTTTTCCCAACATTTTAAGCTGGGCTGCTCATTGAACATTTTCTGCTTTCAGCCAAAACTAGATATTTCAGCAGAATAACATCTAACAGCTGCAAAGTTTTTGGTTCCTCTGTTTTAACCAAAATAAACATTCCCCTCTATTTTCAATTTCTTCTAACAATAGAAGAGACAAGTAAGCAACTAGTTGTGTTTTTTCAGATAAGAGCAGCTGAGATCTATGGTGGCTGAGGGGGGCCAAGCTTATTAATATATAATATCGCAGTAAGTTTAAAAAGTCCGGCAATCACAAATCTGTATTTGCAGCTCTATGACAGTCTGCCCCTAGTGGTCAGGAGTGCTGAACTTTTCTTGATTTATTGTCTCTATTTTGCTACTTGCAAAATGTTTCCTTTACATGTGTTTTGTGTGTTAGCATCATTTATGTATTTGCTGCAGGTTATGTGTTTTGCGCTGTTTCCATTTTCCTGTTCTGTTTTCTGTGATTGTTTCTCCTTTGTAATGTTTTTTTCCATGCAGGTTTGTTTTGTGTTTGTGTGTTAGTCAAATTTGTATGTTTTCTAGTCTAATTTTTGCATTTGTAGGACCTTTTAAAATTGACTGTGAAATAATTTATTTGCATGGTTTTCGTAGCTCACAGCAAAGATCCATGGAAAAAGTTTCACATTTCCAAGCTATTTTTTCCCTGCTAGTCACATTGTAGCACAAAAAAATCTGTTTAACGGGAAAGAGCAAAAGGATCTTTTCAACAATGATCTTGAAATATTGGACCTCTTAATCTAATTAGAGTTGCAATGCTGTCTTTACCTTTAAATATCAGTAAACAACAAATCAAAATCTATTCAGATCTGGGTTTGGACATAGACTGGGCCAATCTAACACTTTAATATGTTCAAATAAAAAAAATTACAGTGTAAATCTGACTCACTGTCCTAAAAAGTGGACCTCATCTGCAGGTCTTGTTTTGCTCCAAATGGTTCGTAGAAAACCACATTCCGTCTTCCTCTAGTTTTTGTGTGACTGTGGCCTCCTTCTTTCCATCTATCTCATAAGCCAAGTGTGGCTAATAGCTATCCTAGCAGCAGATTCTCCTACATGTGCGTTTTTCTTGTATTAGCGTAAGACTATAAGCACGAGCCTCTCTCCT
Organism: Cyprinodon variegatus; assembly: GCF_000732505.1. NCBI lineage: Eukaryota > Metazoa > Chordata > Actinopteri > Cyprinodontiformes > Cyprinodontidae > Cyprinodon > Cyprinodon variegatus. The sequence goes on along the minus strand of NW_015150643.1, from coordinate 1,244,254 downwards.
CACTTACCAATTTAAACTGTAAAGAAATGTTTAAAACCTCACTGCAAAAAATGGAAATCTAAATAAGTAATTTTTTTTTTTTAAATAAGTGCAGTTTATCTTGAATTAAGGAGGTGAGTGAGATACTATGCCAATGGAACAAGACAAGTTAAATAAAAAAAAAAAAGTGCATTGTATGATTTCAAGTGCATATTGTTTAATTATCTTATTTTAGGAGTAAAAATACTCATTCCAGTGGCAGATCGTCTTATTTAGCTGCTCAAATTAAGGCTAAATACATTTATTTTAAGACATTTTTACTTATTCAGGGCACTCATTTTTTTAGTACTTATCTTTTATGCTCTGCTTTGTGTCGCCCTTTTGCATATACATTTAATTCACTAAATGCCTGGTTGTAGAGGAACAAAATGTTGGAAAAACTGCAGTGCTGATGTGGCACGCCCTGCTGCTGAAGCGACTAATGGCTTCACTGCACCTTCATTGTGAGTAAACTATTAACAAGCTTGAGTAACCAGGGTCTGGTTCTTCCGGTGTGATCCCCCTATTTTTCACCTGTTTGAAAATCCCTGCGGCTCTGTTGTTGGTAGTAACTGATTTTTTGTGGTAGTTTGCTAACTGTGTGTCAAATCTGGTTCTTCCAGATGCATGCGTTTCCTCCTCCTAAAGCTTTTACAGCACAATCGGTTTGGAAAGGAGAGCTATTTTTAAGTGAGGCAATCAAAAGAATAGTTCAAACTTTATTTAAAAAGGGAAAGTTTACTTTTCGAACAGAAATGTTGACAATCCATACTGATTTCTGATTCGCACTGTTGTCCTTTGACAGGTGACAAAACAAAAGCATTTACAATGAAGATTAATTCTTTCATTTCTGAGATCTCCTCTGACCAGAACTAACAATCTCAAATGAGTGTTAAAAAGTAATTTAGCTGAAAGAACAAAGAAGATTCTGCTTTTCAACTTTTTGATTAAGAGACAGTGCTTTAGCCGTGGATACATTCATTCTTTGCAGGATTCATTTAAGATCAGTGGGTTGATTAAAACATAAATCTGTCAGCGTAAACAAATATATTGAAACCAGTGTTGCTTTAAATCCCTTTTATAGATATTTTATTGGTATTTCCAATAAATAGGCTATAAATGCCGGAATGTGTTAGCTCCAAAGTACATTACAGACTTTTTATCAGTGTATTAACTAACCAGACCTCTTAGGTCCTCTGAATTAAATCCATAAACCCAGAACTAGAACCATGCAGGACATTTGACTGTGTTCTCTAACCATTTTTTTAGTTAAGTTTCCAGTCCAACTTCCTTTTCTCCCCTCAAGAATCAGAAATAACAACTTTTGTTGCTTTTTAAATAATCTTATTTACATTTTTATTCTGTTCAATTAATCTTGCTCATTAATTATTTAATTACCTTTATACCACTAAAATGTAGAGGAGATCAGTGTTTTTTTTCACACTCATTGTATCCGAGTCAGTGCTGTAGACTATCATTTAGAAAATGGATCAAACAGGTTATGGGTCTGAATATTTGGCGGGAAACACATTAAAATCACTGTAAGACGACTTTATGGTTAGAGAAAGTGATTTTTAAGGATGAATAGAAGAAATGTTTTATTTTTCCTGGATGGGAAGCAAAATGTCTTCAAACTTGGAAACTAAATCCAGTGGATAATTTTTTTTTTTTTTACAGATTTGGAATGACTATGACCTGGATGACTGAGAATCTTCACCAGCATATAAAGATAATAAACAAAAACCCAATCATGGCAGAAATAAAAAAAATTCTATAACTTACTTTTATAGTTAAACATTTAGAAGCTCACAGGTGTTAAAATATTAGAGTTCTCATTTGGTTCTTCAGAAAATGTAACTGGAGATCAGGTTAAGGATAGAATGGCTGAGAAAAAGGAGTAACCTGCTCTCATTAGGCCACCTAGTGGACAGATTATGTCACTACAAGGATCAGTGTGTTGCATTGCTTATTTTAAAGTAAAAAAATAAATAAAAATGACCAAAACCTAATAAATTGCTATATGTTGACCTGATGCATACCTTAACTCCATGATAGAGCAGAAAATGAATGTACTAAGCAGATTTTTAGATCCCAGAGATCCCTGCATTAAGAGAATTTAACCAGTTTTCACATAACTTGCTTTCATGATGAGCCGCTTAGTAGGATTGCTGCGTCCCCTAAACGAGGCTTCATATGGATTTCATAAGTCTTTTCCACCTGAGGTGTTGATCTCTAAAGCTCCCCCAGAGTTATCATGAACTCCTCTCAACCTTTGCTTTCACTACAGGCGCCTTGATGCAGATAGGTTGATGCAGATTTAAGTTAGTCTTCAAAGTTTATGAGTCCTTTCTTTTGATATTTTGTTATAAACTGTCTATTTTACCAGCTTTGTTTTCAAAAATTGTTGTCATGTATTAAATACAAACTTGTTTGAATAATGTGAAAGGCAGAAAATATAGGATCCCTAAAAACTGCTTTTGAAGACTAAACGGCTTAACTACTGATGGCAAAACGTCTGTGACTTTTATCAGTAAAACCACAGAAAAATTGTTATGAGTTCTTAAATTAAACTGAGTTTTTGCTTTAGCGTTTATTATATTAGTTAAAACAAAATAAACTAAACTATAAACATTACTCAGAAGACTCTTGATGCCTTGAATCTTTCTTTCAGGGTCACCAGAGACACACAGGATAAAGAATAACAACAAATAAATTGAGACATCTTTATTGTACTTAATGGAATCCAGTGACAGTGACACGAGGAAAAAGTCCCATCCCTCCCCCTCCCCTTTTACACACTTGACCTGAGAGGGAGGAGGTGCAGGGTGGGATGTACCGTGATCCTGCTGTAGTCATTAAATTAAAACAGAACAGTGAAGACACATCCAGGTGAATTTCCACAGACACGCAAAGCATGCATCCAAAAAAAGGGACTTCAGGGAATGCAGTAATGCTTTGTCTCAAGGTATAAGACAAAATCGATGTCACTTAAAATAAAACACAAAGTAACAAGAACAAAAAAAAACAAACAGCTGCTTTGTTTAACTGAAGTTGATCCATGATAATTCATTTTCCATCAAGGTTCCACTTACAGGAAAAAAGCAAAACAATCAAAGAGACGCTACCATTCATAATGGGATATGGTTTAAATATGAAGTTTCATAGCTTCACATTTCATGTTTTTTAATGAATGGTTTACTTAAATGGACAACCGTCAAATAAAATTCAGCTTGCCTCGGTAAAACTAGGCCTTTCCACTGGCTAGCTTCCCTGCTGTGTTTTGTAAAATATAAAGTCAAGTGGAGCGCAGAGGCTCAGCTTCAATCGTCCTCGCTGCCACTGGCTGATCGATCCTGCAGGAAAACAAAAACCTCAGTTAATCTTTCTCATTTAACATCAAACAGCAGAAATTTCTGTTGGAAAGGAGACTTTCAGGTTTCCTGCACATTTGATAAAGATCTATAGCCGGGGTTCCCAAACATTTCACTACACCGACTGAGGAGCCACTAGTATACATATATTTGCTTTTATTTACACATATAGCGAAGTATTTACATCCATTAAAAAAGAAATTTATTATTGAGATTGCATTTGATTAATTCATCATTTTAAATATGTTTTTAGTTATACAGGGTTTATACATGAATGAGTAACTGTTATTTAATGCAAGGCAAAATCCTTCACCATCTTCACCATGGACAGGCTGCAGCCATGTCCCGAGTTCCTCGTTTTCCCGCCACTTTGGTGCATTTGCATTTCCCCCCCCCTTTCTCCAGCCTTTTCTCCGCCTCAAGCTTCTTTTCCGAAGCATTTTAATGCCATGATTATCAAATTAAATGAATTTTAATGCCAATCAAGGCTTTAATTTAAAAAATAATAATTTAATGACTTAATGATTTTTTAATGACCCGCGGAAACCCTGTTATAAATGGGACATTATATTTTATTGTGTATTCTACAATTTAATGATATATTTAATATGTCAATCATGTTTTGGATGAAAAAAAAAATAATTTAATGTTGCATAAAAAATTATGTAACATTCAAACTATATGTTTTATATATATTTGGCCCTCCATCCAGCCATGATCACCCACTCTCCGTTTTGGGAACCTCTGATCTTGAGTTCTGACCTAAGAGATAAATAAATACTATTTTAAGTGAATTTTTGGGAGATATTTGTACATCAGGCAGTTCAAGGACAGGAGAGATGAAGAAATGACACAAGAATGGAAAAATATATAGGAAAAATATGAGGATGGAGGAAAGGCAAAGGAAACAAATGAGTAAGAGGAGGAAAGACTGAAGAAAGCAGGATAAGAAGGAAAATTATAAAAAAAGGACGGACAAAAAAAAAGGAAAACCAAGGATGGAACAGGAAAGTCAGAAGAAGAAAAAGGAAAAGAGTAAAGAAAAGTTAAAAATTGAAGCAAGAAAAAAGCAAAATGAAGACAAGGAAGAGCTGAAGGAAAACCACTGGAAGCAATGAAAGAAGAAAGGAAGACCAAAATATGCAGCCAGAATAAGGAATAAATGAAACAAAGGAAGCAAAGTCACAGGTAGGAAAGGACGATGAGCTGAGGAATAAAATAAGTGTTTTAATGGGTGTTTTCATGGATCGCTTTGGGTCTGAATACATTTGGAAAAAAAGAAAGGATGAAAACATATTTCCTATGTGTGCAGGAACCCATCTTTCTGTGTCCCCCTCAGTCTCTCACCTCCTCCTGCTCTTCCTCGCTGTCATCGTCACTGACCACAGGTTTGGCCCGGGAGCCTCGGCCCCTCCTCCTCTGGCCCTTCCCCCCTCGCTCCCCCTTTTCTTTCCGGCTGAGTTTGATCTTCACCTTCACCGAACGAGCTGATGAGGGAAAAGGGCAAAAGGTCAGAACAAAGCGCCGGCTTATGCTGGGACACCCACACCCACCCGCTGATCCTCACATTCAGACTCAGAGCCTTCGTCTATCTCCTCCTCCTCTTCCTCACTCTCCTCTCCCTCGCTTTCGTCCTCCTTCTCGATTTTCTGCCGCACGCTCGTAAAGACGGACTGGAGCACGATGGAGTCCTCGTAGATCTGCAAGGTTCACACGACTCATTACGTCCAACTGGACTGAACGGAGGAATAAAAGGAGCTGAATCAGCTGTAGAAGGATCTTACCAGAGAGCCCTCCAGGTTGAAGGTCTGGGCGTTCTGACACAGCAGCATTACGTCCTTCTCCAGATCGTTCAGGTTGCGGTATTTGTGGCTGCGGATCCTCTCCTAAAAGCAGGCAAGGTGTGAACACGGGGAAAAACACCCGGAGCAGCAGATTTAGTCTTTTTATTCCTCACCTTGATCTTCTTGAAGTCCACCGGCTTGCGGATGAGCTCGTAGTACTCCGGCAGCTCCTTGCGAGACGGCAGCTGGATGAAGACTTCGCTCAGCTGTCGGCCGTTACTGCAGGAAGAAAACAGATCAGCCGAGGAAAAATGGCCGGCCTGCATTGGTCAGGACCAAAACAAAGTGGTCCAAAGAAAGCTCACCAGTCGGCAGAAATTATGTATTTGAACAATGATGCAATTCCTTCTTAAAGAAAACTCTACATAATGAAAACAGAAGTTTAGCCAGAGTTATGCTTGGCTAATAATGTGAATCATTTGGTAAAAGAAATCTGACAAACGATGAGAAAAGAAATGGTAGATATAACAGCTTTAGTTGCAGAGCCACAGGGAAAACAACACACTGATTACACTCAGATGTCAGAGCAAATAAAGACGGCCGACGAGGCAGAAGCAATGGTGATACTTTGTGGACTAACTTTAACGGCGAGAAAAAATTAAATAGGAAAAGGCATCGGATAAAGGAGGGGAGATGGACTGAATAATTCTTTCAAATCTGATATTTTCAGCAGGGATCAGTTGATCAATTTTACCTCCAACATGTTGGTGCTGAAAACCAATAAAAAAGATTATAAAAAAAGTTACAGTTTTTCTGTCAGTAAAGGCACCAAAACCTAAAAAATAAGCAGGTTTCAGACTTGAAGCACCACAGATGTGAGAATTAATCAGAAATGAAGCAGTTTCTTCTGTTGATGAGAATTTCTAACCCTTAAAAGAGTTACTGTTTTATCTTAACCTCCCTAAAATCATGCTGGATTTGAAGAAATTTTCAGCCTTTAGCAACTGACTGTTCTATCTGTAGTAGATTGTGTCAAACTTTTACATATTCTGCATTTGTCATTTCTTTATTTATAAGCCCTTTGGATGCTTCCATCTTCTTTTCTTTGAATGATCAAAATAAAAAAGAACAAAAATGGAGCCATTTCTTGATGTAATGCAGTAATTTCTCACTTCCTCCTAATTTGCTGCACTTCTATGTTTAGAGAACAAATAAATAAGCAAATAATAATATATTGAATAAAGGAACCAAGAGGAAATGGTTATTTTTTGTCTTGTTTTTAGTGATGCAGGTTCTGATACACTTTCCTCAAAAGAGAAATATTGTTTATATAAATAGAATAGTTAAATAAATATAAAATTAATCCTGAAAGTAGGAAAAAGAAATAAAATGCTCCAAATTACAGCTCTGCCACAGCGACTGGAAGAGGCAGATCAGAAAAGTATGCAGTGCTTCTTACCCGTCCTTGTATTTGACGACAGCATCTACAATCTTCTTCATCTTCTTAGTGAGAGACGGCGGGTTGGGGGAGAGCTTCTCTGCAGGCGGGCGGCCGCGTTTCTTTGCCTTCTTCCCGTCGTCGTCCTTGTCCCGCCCTCGGCTGCTGGAGCTCGGTGTAGCCATGCCGCCATCGAGGTCGCGGTCTCTCTTGCGTTTTCTCGTTGTCTTTTTGTGTCGCACTTCCTCTTCTATATCCTCCAGGTTACCTTCTTCGATGGCCTGCGGTGAGAAGAACAATCAGTCCACAGCTCGCTTAAAAAATAAAAAGAGGTTTTAACTCCGAGGATTTTGTGGTTTGTCACCTTGAGCCACTGTTTCTCAGTCAGCGAGTCGCTGTAGTCCACCTCTTTGCGCTGACGAGAACCCCGGCCAAACATTTTCTCCTCCTCCTCTTCGCAGGTCAGCCTCTCTACCTCGGCGTCGTCTTTTAGGATCCACCCGGGCATATCGTCCTCTTCCATCAGACGTGGTCTCCTCTTTGGGTTGCGCGCGTCTTCGCGGCGTCTGTCCAGGTCCATTCGCTGGTATAAAAAAAACATGAAAAATTAGAAATCAACATTCCAAAATGATTATTTATTTGCCAATAAAAAAGTTTTGACTTGCCATAAAAAGTTCAAACTCTTCTTCACTTCTTGCAATCATCTGATTGACAGTCTCATCATCCGGTACCTCATCCTCCTCCTACAAGAAAAATCAACAACTTTTATTTCTGGGATATCTTACTGCCTTGGAAAAGTATCTTATGTTTTAAAGATTATGAATCAAATATTGACAGAATTTTTTTCAAGGGTTCCCATAAAATAAAATTAATAATAAAATGACAGAATTCCTTGGAATTCCTAAAATTAGAGGTGGGATGGGGTAATGCTGACCTCATCCTGCTCCTCGTGCTCCAGGATGGCCTGTAAGAAGGCCCGCCGCTCATAGCCAGAGGACTTCTGGTCGAACATGCCTGCCTGGATGACCTTCTGGTCCACGTTCAGCTTGTATTTGGCCGCCGCCAGGATCTTTTCTTCCACACTGTTGACGGTACACAGGCGGAGCACTCGGACCTCATTCTGCTGCCCGATACGGTGGGCTCTGTCTTGGGCCTGCAGATCCTGTGAGAAAAAAAGCAAAAACAGGCCTGTTAAACATCTCCCCATTTTGAAGGGAAAAGAGGGTGCAGAAGCTTTCAGACACTCCTGTGATCCTGCACCTGGTGAGGGTTCCAGTCGCTGTCGAAGATGATGACCGTGTCGGCAGACTGCAGGTTCAGGCCCAGACCTCCAGCCCTGGTGCTCAGCAGGAACACAAAGTACTCGCAGGCTGGGTCGTTGAATGTTTTCAGCAACATGCCGCGGTCTTCTGCTTTGGTCGTTCCTTGAAAAGCGGATATGAAAAACTTCTTTAAGAGACTAAAGTACCGCAAAATAGTCAGCATTCAGCAGGGGGTCCAAACCATGGCCTACGAGCCGCTCACAGCCCTCTGAGGGATTCCAAGTGGCTTTCAGTCACAATTATTAATGGTTTAAAAGTTTATCGGTTCAGGGAATAATTTAGATTTATTTTCTTTTATGAGATCAAAGCATTTTAAAAAAAGAAAAAGATGCAGAACATTGTTTTCACCTTTTATCTGTCACGTTTTTATGTCTTGTTTTATTTAGTTGCAAACAACATCCAGACTTTTACTAGGGAACCAACTTACCAACACAAATTTAGCTGCGTTTTCTTTTTAAAAAGGGCAAAATACAAGACTTTTAAGTTTAAGTTTCTTATATGCAATTCTTTACAGATTAATTTTCTACAGAAATCAGATTACTTTTCTGCTTTTATAAAAGATATTGTATGTTTAGCTCAGTGTGGAGCATAATGTAGGTTTTGCAATTTCAGCTGAATTCAAATTAATCTTCAACTTGATATTTTTGGCTGACAATTGTAAATAAAGATACAATATCTGTGCATTTTCAGCTTATTTCCATAATTATTTTTGTTATTTTTATTTATTAATTTTTGTTCTGAGGATATTTCCACACTAATGTGTTAAAATAATCATTAAAAACCAGCTTCATAGCACAATAAATATACTAAACAATCGCAATAAACCTGATTTACTGGAACAATGAAGGTCAAACTGGATACATTACAGAACGTGCCGTATTTCTACTAAGTTTTAATTTTATTTTAAAGATTTATAATGCTGAAATATTGCCATAATGAAAAGCAAATCAAAATCCTTTACAGTAAATACTGCCAATATTTGGTTGGGGCTCCTTTTATATGAATAACTTCTTGAATGTAGGAGATGAGATAAGCCTCCAACAATTTTAGGGTTTAAAGAAATCTCAGGTTGATTTTATAATTTTTTTTCCTTCCACTCAACCTGCAGTCAGTCAAATGATTAAAAAGATTAGGTGAGCCACAAAAGAACCAATTTGCTGTTGGTATCAGTTACAAATAACATTTATGGAGTTAAACAGTTTTTTTAACACTCATTTTAATTAATAATCTAGTGGGTTAAAAGTATTTCAGTTTGGTTTTCAAAAGTGGAAATGTAAATGATGTTAATTTAAATAAAGGCTCAACTTGTATTAAAAAAAAATCTTTGTGTGATGAGATTTTTAGATTGTTCTTCCAGAAGAAAAAAAAAATTATTTTGGTCATTAATTCAGGGACTTCTGTGCATATCAGAAGTAAAAAGGGGGAGAAAAAATAAATCAAAAAGTTACCATCCAAACGCAGGTACTTGAAGTTGCGGTAAGCAAAGTAGTCCTCCATGATGGTCATTAGCGAGGTCATCTGACAGAAAAGCAGCACTTTGTGTTTGGTGGCTCTTAGCTTGGGCAGAATGCGATCCAGAAGCTCAAACTTTCCGGACGCACGATACAGCTCAGGACTGAAAAAAAAATAAAATAATGATTTAACTTGCTACAAAATATAATAAAAATATAAGCTACTTTCATACTTAAGGAACGTAAATGTAGTTGAGCATACCCCGTCACGATTCCACCAGAAAACCCGAGATGCTCAGAAAAGGACTCCTGTAAAAAAAAAAAAAGAAAAGAAAATATTATTTATTCTTTAATCTTAGTGTAAAAAAAAAAATCAACTTATAATTTTTAATTTATGATTTCCTAGATTAGACTTTGTGTTAACCGATTGACAACATCCAATAAAGGGCAGGTTATCTTCCCTAAAGCAGTGTGTCGCAGTGAGCTTGTCGCAGATATTTTTGATTTATGCCAATATTGAAGCGTGGTCTGCGCTATGCTATTCTACGCCACAACGCAAGACGGACAATCATCTAGACCCACTTGCTGTGGGTCTAGATACAGCCGAGGCGGTGAGGAAGTGGGGGCAAGTTTGTGCGACAACAGAGGGACATGAGGGCGAAAGAGAGCGGGGATCCAGGAGGAAAAAGGGTCCCAGCGTTCTCGCGCACCTCGCTCTTCTAATGATCCATCTTCAGGAGTTGGTTTCCACAATAGCAGTCATACAAACAAAACAAGCCGGTAAGGTACCAAACAGTAGTGTAGAGCGGATGTAGATTTGACCAATCGGATGCCTCCTGCCTGTGGTCACCTACAATTTTGGAGAGGTGCAGCTGAGTGTCTGTGCAAAGGGGCGGGGAACATTTGCATTCACTGTGACACACAGGCAGACGACCTGGTTTCTGAGTATAAATCAGCACTAAGAAGACATTTTTTTCAGTGTTTTAATGTTACTATCATACACTAGGGGGCACGGCTGCTCATTCTTAAATGGAACCTCAATGGTGTTTGCAAGAATAGCAATGCCAGAGCAGAGACATGCTAGGGCAGAAACACAAATGGATCAAGAGTTCGGTTTGGGATTAATGACCATGTTTGATGGTGAAAAGGATGCAGAATGGACTGATGTGGTTCTT
>NW_015150643.1:1230654-1233296 GCF_000732505.1 Cyprinodon variegatus | reverse complement strand
CAAAAAACATTTAAATACATGACGATGCACTACTTTATTTTTTTTTTATGTGTATTGTTAAATAATATTTAGCCCCTCGTATTATGAAAAGATCCTCAAAAACAAAGAAAAATAACTCGGGTTCTTAACAGAATGAGAACTTGTCAATTATCATTATCTGCTATCAAGTTTAGATTGATTCATTAATGGATAACTCGCTTCTCTAGGTAGGAATAGAGTTTCATGCCTCAATGTGCTGGAACATGTAGGGGTGGTTGCAGATCTTCCTCAGCTGCATGATAGTGTTCATCAGGGTCTTCGTTCCACCTTTACCCTAAAAACACAGAAAACAAATCCACCAAAATGAAACCTTCCATGTTTCAAATGTCTCCTTTTAATTTTATTCTTTATATTTAATCTACAAACATCGTGGTTGTATTACCTTCTTGTCTTTTTCTGACCCATCTGTTAGTAGAACTCCTTTAGCCTGCATGTGTCGGTACAGAACCCTCTGCAGGGCCGACATGTCGCACTTGATCACGTACTCCACCTGCAGCAAACGAGGAAACATGTATATAATATTTAGAATCCTAAAGTTAGTTCATTATGCGTCTTTAAAAGAATTAAAATTTTAGTTAAAGGCTTTGAAGGACAGGTTTACCTTTTCTGGCAGCTGGGCCTCCACTTCTTTCTTGAGTCTACGCAACAAGAACGGTCGGAGTACCTTGTGTAAACGTCGAATGATCAGGATGGTCTCTTCTTCATTCAGGTCCACCTTCAGGCGAAACGACATTTATTATGATCTGCTTTCCTGCCGGCATTTAGAAACATTTCAATATGTTAGTCTTTCTCTAACCGACCTTTTCTCCAGTCATGGCGAAGGGAGCGTTGAACCACTGCTCGAAGGTGCTGCAGCTTTTGAAGATGGTGGGCAGCAGGAAGTTGAGCAGAGCCCAGAGTTCTGGCAGCTTGTTCTGCAGTGGGGTTCCGGTCAGCAGCAGACGCCGCGGGGCCAGGTAGTGCGTATTCAGGACCTGAGTCAGCTTGCAGTGGTGGTTCTTCATGCGGTGACCCTCATCCACAATCATGTACTTCCAGCGGATCTATCGAGGAAAGATATAAATATAAATAAGTAACAAACATTTTACTTTCTCTTTTTTTCCCCCCCCCGAATTCACATTTGATTGGAAGACTATAAAAGGGGGTTGCTCTGTTAGCTAAAGGCATGTTTTATACTCTCTATACTCCATGTAATGATTTATCGATTTCTAAATTAGTTATAGATTATTTCAATAATCGATAAACCATCATTAATCCGATTAATTGTTTAAGTCCTACAATTATGGAAACCATACGTTTCCTTTCACCGTGATGCATCACTGTGTTATCCTATTTTAAAAATACACTGAGGTTTGTGGTTGTGATTTTATGAAATGTGAAAAAGCTCAAAATGTGTTTGAATCTGTTTACAATGCAGAGCATAAGGACAATAGGTGTCTGGTAGAGGGTCTGGAGCGTCTCTTGTTACCTTAGCCAAGACCTGCTTGTCTTTGATGATGTACTCGTACGTGGTGAGCAGCACGTTGAACTTTCCGCTTCGCAAGATCGGAACAAACGAGCGGCGAGCGGCTGGAGAGCCCTGAAAGCGACACATTACATTCAAGAATGGAACTAAATAATTACAGAGTGAATATTAGGAGTAATGCCACTCTCTATCACAGCACTTACCTTGTAGGAGACCTTCACCACAGATGGAGCCCATTTATCAAACTCGTAAACCCAGTTCGATAAAGTCCTATAACAGAAGAAATGGTTCTTTTATTCTCTGAAATGGCTCCTATCATCTTCTTAAGAATTATTGTCATTGAACTGTTCACATAATTAACCAGCTGATGCCACGTTTTGGACTTACGAAAGAGGTACGATGATGAGGAAGGGCCCGTTGATGCGCTTTAACTCCATGAGGTATGTAATAAGTGCGATGGTCTGGATAGTTTTCCCCAGACCCATTTCATCGGCAAGGATGCCGTTCAAGTTGTTGTTGTAGAGCGACACCAGCCACTCCAGACCTTTAATCTGATCACAGGCACAAATCAGTTTGCACAAAGCTTTAAATGCTCCTCTGCACAACAAATCCACCGTGTTCTGATAGGAGCTGCTTACCTGGTACTGTTTCAGCGTCCCGTTGACCATCAGGGAGGATTGCTTCTCCACTTTCTCGGTGACGGCGTGAGCCACGGCGTAGTAGGACTGCAGGCCTCGGTTGAAATTTGCATTGCCGTACTCGTCATCTACGTCCTGCTTGGCATTCCTGGGAGACAGGAAGCACGGCGGTGTCAAACGATACGTCTACACAGATGAGAGAGAGCTTAATACCAGCAGGAGAGCGTACTCGATGATGTGCTGGACATCCACTTCTGAGACGTCTTCGCTATCAGGGTCTGGAATCTTCTTCTTCTCCTCAGTTGGAGCCGATGCAGGCTGCGGCTGCTCATCCACTTCCTCCTGACGATACAATTACAAAAAATGAGCTCCAGGAACAAATGCCACATCTTTTTATTTTAAAACAGCACTTATGTACCTCATCTTCCTCCTCTTCTTCTTCCGATCCACTGTCCTCACTGTCTGAACGAGGTGCGACTTCATATCTGCAGAGAAACACG
>NW_015150643.1:1218086-1228354 GCF_000732505.1 Cyprinodon variegatus | reverse complement strand
ATACAAAAGGGACTTAAATACCACTTTGAATTAGTTAGCCATTGGCTTAGAAAAAAAGGAGGGGTGAGGGACATTTACCCAGGGTTCATTTCCAACCAGGCCTCCAACTGGCCTGCCTTGGGTGCATCACCGCCCGTCAGGATCTTTCCGCTGTCAACGTGGATGACTTTTACAGGCAGGTCACTCATCTGACTAGTTTCATCTAGTGGCTGGTAGGAAAGAGAAAAGCAAATGATGGCGTTAACAGACACAGGAGCATACTGGGAGCACAGACTGTACACCACAGATTGTTTTCTTCTAAGCTCACCTCTCCATCAGGTCCCATAGCAGGAGCTCCGCCTTCTACAGGGTCAGGCTTCTTGAAAGAAAAACATACAATCATAGTAAGAAACGCAGTCAAATCATTAAGGGCAAACATTTCCTGAGCCAAAATCCACCTTCTTTTTCTTCTTCTTTTTCTTCTCCTTGAGAGCTTGAGCAGCTTTGTGGGCGCGCACCAACTCGGTGAGGTTGGCAACGTATTCATCTGTCTGCTGCAGCAGGTAGGCCAGACGTTTGTCCTTCTTCTGGTCGATGAGTTTACGGTAACCTTCCTCATCTTCCGCCTGGAAAAGTGGTGCATGTGAGCTCAACTCGTGTCAAATGACACAAACAAAGGAGCAGGTGAGGTGTCAGAGAATCGGATCCTCTCACCATCAGCCTCCGCATTCTCTCCTTTTCAATGCGCTCGTTCTCCTTCTTCTGCTCGCGCTCAGTGTTGGCGTGATACGTGGCAACAGCTTTGGTGGCCTTCTGGATCTTTGCTGTGATGGAGCGGTGGTATTCCTTAAAGTCCTTGGCATGCTGCAGGATGCTGTTGAGGTATTCCTGTTGGAAGAGGGACAAAAATGTGGGGATGGGTCGATGAATTATTTTTAAAAAAACAGGAAAGAAAAGAGACTATAAATGTAAATTTGATTCCATTCTGTGATTCTTCATATTTATCCAGACCTAGAAGTGATTTTTTCCTACAGATATCGTAGTAACTTCTTATAAAAACAGACATCAGAGCTGATGATAGCTCCTCTACCTGGTGTTTCTGGCGCCGTTTGCGCTCTTGCTCGATTTTCTGCTGCTTCTCCAGCTTCTCTGTGATCCGGGCCTCTCGCAGAGATTGCCGTTTGCTGCGCTTGTAGGCTTTAGCGTTGAGGGCGGTTTCCAAAGCCGTATCCCGACGCATGCAAGCCACCACCTCCTGACGTAGCTGGAGAAAAAAATGAAATAAAATTTCACAAGTTGTTGGAGATCAGATGAGCAGAACAAATGCTGACAAACCCAGGTGCTGTTTTCACAAAACCAAGATTAGGAATTACGCCAAGACTTTCTAGATATCCTGGCTTATTAGTCCTTGACTCAGTAATAGCATAGTGATTTAGTCTGTACAGCAAGCCTACCCCAGAGGAGGCTTACTTAATCTTGCTGCTATATCAGTCAGGGTCACACTGATCAGAAATCAATTTGTTTTATCAGTGATTTATTTTTCTTATTGATGTTTTTTTTGGGTAGTTTTAATCAGTTTGAACTAAAACCATTAACACCACCATACAATGAAGTCTTTTTACTATTTTAACATTATAATAGGCTAAACCGTTACCAATTTTAGAAATTTTTTTTGTTTCCATCATCACTGTTTAACTGAAGGCCCTTAATAGAATGTTGCATTTGTTTAAGGGATTAAAGAAACAGCGGATAAAGAAGAATAAATGTTGTTCAAAAAATCAAGCTTTAAAAGTAGCTCCTAACAAGTCTTCCTTTTCATTCTTGGGTCCATATTTGAGTTTTTCCTGACCATCACCAGCATGAGTGTTACCTATTTTTAGGGGAAGGCCTCTGCTGCTACCTGTGCAGGTACTTCTAAAAAAGTCAGCAGCACACAGAACGAGCCATGCCTTTACTGATACACAGATGATCTGTGCTAGGCTCAGATATTCAGTGTATGGTATGTTCATTTACAGTAGATGCTAGGGGGTAAATAATAATAGTTTTGTATCAATGCAGCGACACCTCTGCAAGAGAATTAATTCAAGCTCCACCCCCCTCTGGTCTATTTTTTCCATTTGCTCCTGGATTTAATTCCTACTCCCATGCTGCAGTGGCGCTAAACATATTTTGCCTTCCTACCTCACTTTGTTTAGCCACTACACTCTTTCTGCTTGCACACACACACACACACACACTTAGAAAACAAATCGAATCGTTGGGTCAGGAAATTGCGTGATTTACATCCCTAGTAGATGCTGGACAGATACCATTTGATCAACGGTGTGTGGAAGGAATTTTGTGAACAGAAAAACTTTCATGTAGGAGTGACTAATGTGTCTACTTAATATATTTATTACGTGCATTCAATTACTTGTATACATTTTATTGCTTTAGATTATCTGTGAAGCTGACTGTATCTGCAGAAACATGGAGGCAAAGAATCCAGTCTCAGTCCATGAGATCTGAACCTGTCCTTCCATGGATCCCTTCTAAACTAAGCTTCTTTTTTGTTAAAGTTGAATGCCCTCTGCACCAAAACATTTTATACCCACCTGCTGCCAGTTTAAATGTGTAACCGGAAAAAAAAAAAGTGATAAATAATTTCCGCAGCCAGATAGTTTTTTTTAACCAGATGCAATTTATGAATCAACTGAGATTCAGTTCAAAGTCCTAGACTAAGCGCCAGAAAAAAAAAAAAAAAAGTTATACATGTCTATCAGCCGTTATAATATTGGCTTTCACTGTTAATTTCTAAGTAAAAAAATGACAAGTTCTTAAAATTATGGTGTATCCAAGAAAGAGAAGTGGCTATAAAATGTCTTTAGGCTCTTTAGTAGATCCATTGGTGTTTCTAGAATCAATCTGTAATCAACGTCATGATCCATTGCAGAAAAGCTGCAGAGCTCTAATAAGCTCGATTATTTACACCTGACTTGAAATAGCTGCACCTAAAAGGCATGAAGCCAGGATGCCATGCTAGGTTTAGTCTGGCTTAATCTCTTTTCCTGGATTTTTTAATTCAGCCTTTGAAAAAAAAAAAAAAAAGAATTTGCCTCAGAATTTAACATTTGATCACTTTCTGTTTACCTGTCTCTGGAATGTAAGCAGCCTCAGAGCCTTGAGCTCGATGGTGGCCTTGGTCCTCAGATCGCCGGCCAGTGAGCCGGGCAGGTGCTCCAGCTCCTGGATGCGGTGAACGATACGAGCTTGTAGCCTACAACAAAAAACACATCTTACTTTAGAAGAATATTTTTTTTTGGTACTAAAAGCCAATCACAAACTAGACATTTTGTTTGCTTATTAGAAATTTAAAGATTCCTAAAATATGATTTGGACAATAATGCTGAAAGATTGTGTTTAAAATAAGTAGTCAAACTCAGATTGGCCTTTAAGTCTTATTTATCAGTGGCAGGCAAAAAGGGTCATTTTTGAGTGGAAAACATCATATAATATACCAAGAAATATTATTTAATGTGGAAGCTGCTGCTTAATAAAAACTAACAGTAGTTTTCAATAAGTAAGGCATGTAAAGATGAGGAGGGACGATTGATTTTCATATGTCTAATGCATGCGAATCATTCAGGGTGAGAAAGCACAAGGCAGTAGATAATGGACCCCAAGAAGAGTAGCTGTCAAATTATTGACAGCTAATGGGGATCCAAATAAATAAACAATAAACGGTACGGCATTTAGCAGCATTAGAAAAGCTCAAAGATCGAGACCATTTCACATCTGTTCTTATGTGTTTTTATATTTAAGAGCAGAAGGAACACACATAGAGCAGTAATTTACTCGACTTTCAAAGGAACATTTGTTACATCGATTAAATGAGCGGCTGGGTTCCTCCACGTCGATTCCTTTCCTTCCTCACCTATACTCCCTCTCCTGGAGGATCTCAACCGGGTCCAGGCCGCGGGGTTTCTGGATGGGCGTTATGCGGTTTTGCTTCTGGTGCAGCATCATGGGTGGGAGCTGTGCCGGCTGCCCCGGGGACTGCGTCTGAGGAGGCATTACTGGGGAAGCAGCCGGAGGCACGGACGGTGGAGCAGGCGAGGGTCTGCCTGTAGGCTGAGGAGGAATCAGCTTCTGAGGAGGGTTGGATGGAGCAGCAGCATTGACCATTGGTCCTGGAAAAGAAGAATTCATCATTTCCTTTAGCTTATAAAAGAGACAAGACCACAAGGTCAACGGAAGGGGGGCGTTACACTCAGTTGTGGATATATTAGTCTTTTTTTTTTTTAAACAATCTCTTTCTTTTTTATATTTGATCTTATCTGCTGTAGATCTTAGAGGAACAACTTTAAATTAATCAAATAAACGGAAACATTTTTCAAGCGATGAACAGGCGTACCTTCAGGCCATGATTTAGGAGGTCCGTTTGCTGGCTGGCCTTGCATACCGGGAGGAACTCCCGCAGGTCCAGGTGGCGCCATATTGGGACCTACCATACCTAGAACAACAAATATTATAATCATCCTAATTTTTTTTTTATTGATAATCATCACTATCATAGCAAGAGTAACTATAGAGTTTCTGTGTAATTCTATAAAGACAAGGGGCAGTTAAAAACACACTCAGCGGGCCTTGAACTTACCATGTGGTCTGTTGTAGTTGGTCTGAGCTGGCCCCGCCCCTGCACCTGGGCCCCCTCCAGGCCCAGTGGAGGGCGGCATATTGGGCATGGGCTGCTGCTGCATCCCAGGCATGGGTCTCTTTCCCTGCACGGCCAGCTGCAGATGCTCTGGAATGGGATGATTGCGAGCCAGCATCTTGTAGGCCATGATTTGGGCCCTGAGTTGGTGTAACTGGTTCTGGTTAAAAGGAGTGGGTCCACCTGCACCGCCTGGTCCAACACCAGGACCCGGTGGTCCACCTGGACCCTGGGGTCCGCCCCTGTTTGGTTGGCCCATACTCTGAGCAGGGTCCCCGGTGCCTTCCATTGGCCCGGCTCCGGGGCCCGAGGGTGGGCCGTTGGCTGGGACGGGGCTGGGCGCGTGCTCCGAACCTCCCAACGGAGAAGGGTAACCTAGCAACAGGGAGAGGAGATGATAGACCCGAATGAGATCTTGCAGCAAAAACTAAACAAAAAACCTAGGACGGTCATTTTTTATTATTAAAAACAATTAACTTTGGGAAAGTGTCCAAATTTTACACACTGGGCTCAGATTTATATATATAAAAAAAAAAAAGCATATTTCAAAACAAGCAAATTAAACATATTTCAATAAACTACAGAACAAACTGGTATGTTTTGCTGAGATTACGCAACAGGCTATTTTTTTTTTTTCAGACGTATTAGCAATTATCCGATCCGACACTACTGTTAAATTAATTAATTATATACTTTGCCACGGGAAAAAATGCATCATGCTTGACATAAGCAATGTTTAAAAAAGGTAATGAATGAACACCAATAAATCATCACTAGCTGCTGTGTGTGCTCTGTGCAATGACATCATCAGCATTGCAATTATAAAATTAAATTCACAGACTGCTGTAACTTTATTGCTGTTTAGAATATAAAGGCAAATGGAAATGAATTGATCAGAATGCTGAATAGGCATCATCCATCCAATATCTGATCCAGCTCATTAGTCAATATCAGAGCCGTTATATCTGGGCATTGGATCGGTGCATTTCCTAAAAAGAAAAGTGTTACTTTTAAATTCGCTAATACTAATAGTAAAATTCCTTAAGATGAGACTGGATGGAGAAAGTCTTCTCTCACATTCTTCGCCAAGTCAGGTTTGGACTTTGACTTGGTCATTATAACACGAACATCCTTCAATCTAAACCGTTCTATTGGAGCTCAGGTTGTATGTTTGGTTGCTACAGGAAAGGAAACCTTCATCCCAGCCTTGAATCTTAAATTATCTTCAGCGATAGTTCCTGCTTCTTTTAGTTTCAACTAGGGGTGTGAATAATAATCGGTTTGTATCGATGCATCGATCCAACAGCCGACGATCCGATGCATCGATACATCCGCAAGATAATCGATTCATGTTTTTTTTTTTCTCCGGTCTATTTTTATCCATTTGCTCCTGGGCGTAATTCTCCCTCCCGTGCTGCGGTGGCGCTAAACCTATTTTGCCCTCCTACCTCGCTTCCTGGTTATCCTGCTGCAGCAGTGTGTCGCAGTGAGCTTGACACAGACATTTTAAAATTATGTTCAATATTGAAGCGTGGTCTGCGCTACACGCTATGGGTCTAGATACGGCCGAGGCGGTCAGGAAGTGGGGGCGAGTTTAGTCCAACGACGGAGGGACATGAGGGCCAAAAAGAGCGGAGATCCAGGTGGAAAAAGGGTCCCAGCGTTCTCGCACACCTCGCTCTTCTAGCGGGTCAAACTTCATGAGTTGTTTTCCGCAATTTCAGTCATAAAAACAAAACAAGCCGGCCTCCTGTCTGCGGTCAGCTACAATTTAGGAGAGGTCCAGCGGAGCGTCTCTCAACGGGGCGAGGCGTCTGGAGCTGAGGTGTTGCATTCCATTAATTGCACTGATTTTGTGCAGTATTTTTTGATACAACTTTTCTACTTCTGTTATTTCTAAAAAAAAAAAAACAAAACAAAAAATGCATAACAATATTACAGCTTTCATTGATTTATGTCAAACTTGAAGCTTTGTTTAGCCTGTAAGGTGTAAAAAAAGAAAATAAATAAATTTAAAAAAATCAACCAATTAATCAAATCAAATCGTATCATGGTGTATTCTTCAGTATAGAAAATAATCGAATCGTTGGGTCAGGAAATCGATACTGAATCGAATCGCCATAATGGATGTGATTTACACCCCTAGTTTCCAACATCTCATCAACTCTGACCAGCTTCTCTACCCCCACTGAAAAACCACAACATAACCCTGGCATCATTTTCACTATAATTATTGCAGGGTTCAGCTTTTGTTTAATAGGTTCTGTTGAACTATTTATAAAAGCTGGAACTGTGTTTGGCATAAAATCATGGTTCCAGTTTTAGGTAAATCTGTTCAAGAGAGTGTGACTTCCATCAGCCCTGACATCTGTCAATTTGAAAATAACTTTAGAAAAAATAAATAAAAGCCTCCAATATTAGCAGAGAAAATATCTTTAAAAAACCAGGGAACACAAGGTAGTGAATATCGCCGTATCGACAGGTGCCTTTCTCCAAACACCAGGCAGCTCATCTGGGTTTGTTGTCATCTACAAGGTACAGCGCATAAAAACACTCCCTCTATGCTGTGGCTCTGCCTACCGCTGTCTGCTCTCACCACCAGTCAGCAGAAGAAGAGAAACCGGTTGGATGGGCTCACATACAGACACACTGTAAGAGCCTGTGTCTGCTCCAATGAGGTTTGTGGGATAAAAGGAGATATTTTATTTCATATTTCCCACCGATGAACTAGAAACTTATAAAGAAAAAAACTTTGCTTCATCTCTTTTCCCATTTCTCGGTTGAATAATTACCAATTAATACCGTAAACTATATCAAAGCAAACAGTAGGAAAAGAGTTACCCTGGGAATGTTGATCCATTGGGCTGGGTGGGGGGGCCATCCCGCTGTGTCCACCGGGCCTCATGCCCATACTCTTCATCTGACCGTAGCGAGGGTCATCAGGCATTCCCTTATCGTGCATGGGATCCATTTGCTGTTTCAGACGTAAAAGTTTGAAATAAGGCAATCGTTTGGTTTGTGGGAAACCAGTATGAGCTACATAGAAGTGTATTCTATACTACTAGGGAAAACAAGTTTACTTTGTGCATCTGATGCATGCTGTCCTGAGGATATCCTGAGGGTCCTTGTGGCGGATGGGGGTGTCCAGATCCGGGCGGTCCTGGGCTTGGTCCCATCATGCTGTGGGCTGAGCCCGGTGAGGGACCAGGGCTTGGGCCCATCATGCCTCCTGGAGATGGTCCTGGCCCTGGGGAGGGACCGGGCCGGGGGGTCCCTCCCATTGGGGGATCAGGAGTTGACATCTCTCAGGAGAAACCGGTAATGCGTGGCAGCAGTTTGTACCCCTAAAAAAAAAAAAAAACCGTAGGAAATAAAACAACCAGACAGAGATTAGATTAGAAAATTATGTTTTTCTCGATACAGACTTTTGCACAAATTGAAACAATCATAGAGTACCTTTAATTCAAACTTTTATACCCCTTACAGTCTCTTTTCAAAGTATTAAAATGAAAGTTATTTTACATTTATAAGTGATATTTCTGCAGTGGGCTTATTATGAAAATCAAGTGGGTTGATGGGTGGGATGGAATCGGATATATGCGTACTTATATGGATAGATATGTGTACAGATAAATAATAAATCGTTAGCAAGTTAATATACTTTATTGAATACGTTTTTTTTGTATAGGTATATATTTTTATTTCCTTTGTACTGTATTTGTATTGTGAAATTTCCCACTGTATTTGCTAAAACAGAAATAGCTTTGATAACATTGCAAATCTACTTTAATGCAATTAAAGGAGTTTAAATTTGAAAAAAAAAAAAAAAGGATAAATCAGCCAGTAAAAGGATATAGGGAGAGATAAGTTTTCCAGAATTGAGAAATATCTGATTTAAAGAACATTTTAATACACTGTGAAAGCCCAGTTACCCATTTGCTGGTGAAGTTTTGCTGAAAACATTAACTTAACATTATAGGGTGTTAAATAAATGAGTTTCAGTTTACACTTTTCTAAATAACCAAAAAAAAATATATACATTTTATACACTGAGCTTTTGTTTATGCGGAAACATAAAAAGTCTTATTCTTTAAAGAAAATATTCTTTCATACAATCAAAATCGGAGCCTGAAATGAAAACTAGCAGCACCTGCAAGTATAAAGTTAAATCATCTGCAAATGTGACAGAAGTTGTTTAAATGTCCCTTTGTGCAACACAACAATGGGGGAGGGGGTATATTTATAAATAAGCTTCAAGCTGACGTGAAGAGACGCCCTAAAAAGCAATAAAACAAGAAAACCTTCCTTTTTTGACACTGTTTAAATATGTTAGCAGCAGTTTTTTACCAATTTAAACGGTTCAGACGTTGGTAGGACTTTCAGACGTTAGCCAGGCCTAGCCGGCTTTATCGGATAAGGCTACAATTAGACTATTTAAACCCTGTGAATGTTAGAATTGATCAAAAGGAACAGTTTACTTGAACATTAAGTTAGGTCTTCATTATGGTTCATATAGTGTGAGGGAATAACAGGGCACAGCTGGCTGAGAGCAGTTTGCAAAAGTAAAACCTGAAGAAACCATCAGATTGCTAACATGCTAGCGAGCTAGTCCAGGTAGCCATCCCGGCCATGCTCTGCCGAGGCCAGTTAGAGAGAAAAAACGAGCTTTTAGGTGATATATTTTCGATGCGACGCTGCGACGTGCTAAAGATTGAAGCATCACTCATAGTGGGAGCTGATTGATCCATCGCGCCTCCCGTACACTTCGCTCACTGCTCCGTTCTTCTCCTAAAGCCGTTTTCATTCATTGCGCTCTGCCGCGCCACAGCAGAGTCTCTGTAATGACGGCGAGGCTTTTCTCTCTGAGAAAACATTCCACTCAACTTCATGCATACCGAAAAAAAACCCGAATAAAACGTTGATAAAAGTGTCCCAGTAAAGACAGAAACACTGAAAATACTTACAAAAGAGCGGATTGTTTGTGTTTGGGTTGTGACCGGTGGACGCGTCTCTTGGATTTCCCCCTAGCCAGAAACAAAGAGCGACCTACCCGGTTGGTTTTTTTCCTACACCCCCCCTCCTGTAGTGCTCTACAGCGCCCCCTGCAGAGTATTACAGGCTGGAAGGAACCAGAAGCCAGCGTGGTGGGGGATGGGAACCTGGACGAACACAGAACATAGTGGAATATTTACAATTACACTTTGCTTTAAAATACTACTTTAATGTAGATTAAACTAACTCTAAGACGTTTTGGCGCATGGAATGAAACAAATGCACATTTTTAAAGACGGAAAATAACAGTTAACCATGATTTATTCATATTACTAGTACTACCACCGCTATTAAAAGTAGTAATTATGATTAAATTAAAAATATTTGAATCCTGTTTTTAGTGCTGGTAATGTCATTTTACCAACCGTTAAAAACTAACGCCATAAAAAAAGACTATTTTATTTACAGGAATGTATCAGTATAATTTATTAATTTATATTGCTTTACTAATAAAGCAATATAAATTAAAGTTGGTTATGCCTATGTGCATATTTGCAAATGCCTATGGGGGTATTTAAGAAAAAAAAAAAAAATATATATATAT
>NW_015150643.1:1199747-1217898 GCF_000732505.1 Cyprinodon variegatus | reverse complement strand
CCTAAGCACCAGAGCAATAGGTACTCTTACTTTGCCCCCTGAGACAATGCAGCAAATAACTGCAGGGTGTAAGATGCTGGCAGGGAAAGCTTATATAGAGCGCCATAACCAAGTGGCTGGAATAGTGGGAATAGTGTACAGGAACATCTGTGCAGAGTATGGGCTGGAAACCCCAAGGTCAAAGTGGGAAACACCTCCAAAGGTGGTAGAGAAGCCAAGATCCTTTGGGACTTCCAGATACAGACAGACCAAATGGTAATGGCAAACCATCCGGACATTGTGATGGTGGACAAAAAGCAGAGGAAAGCCGTTGTGGTGGACATACCAATACCAAGTGACTGCAACATCAGGAAAAAAGAACATGAAAAACTAGAGAAATGCCAGAAGAGCTGGAGAAAACCTGGAAGATCAAGGCATCAGTGGTGCCTGTGGTCATTGGGGCACTTGGGGCAGTGACAGGCAAACTTGAGGAGTGGTTACAGCAGATCCCAGGAAATACATCAGACATCTCGGCCCAGGGTGCAGTTCTAGGAACAGCAAAACCCTCAAGCTCTCAGGCCTCTGAAGACCGGAGCTTGGAGGAAAAAAGGGGAGAAGACCACCCCCGATGGGTGAGGAAGAGTTTATATATATATTTATTTATTTATTTTTTTTTTTCTCAGGACGATAAGAACTGACAAAAGAAGCCATAACTGATTTGTCCATTGGACCCATTTTGTCTCTACTGTAAACTTTAACGATTATTTAGACTTTACAGTCCCTAGTAAATTACGTCTATAATCATCACTGTCTGAAGTTTATAGTGTCTATTGTGTAGGAACACCTTTCGATTTCAATTAGGCTATGTTGCAACCCAAGAAACAACCCAAACAAGGCCAGATTTCTGGAGTTTACAACTACAGAGCCCCCTATCTGCTCAGCTTCAGTGCATGAAAGCCAAATACAATTCATTTAGTAAGGAAAAAAAAGACAGAAACATTAAAGTTTTTTTGCACCTGGGATTGCACAAATGTGGAAGCGAGAGCTCAGTGAAGGCCCTGTGAAGACATAGGCGCTTTGCCTAGACCAAAAAGGAAGAAGTGAAAGGCCTAAAGGTAAAACATAATCCCATTTAAGATAGAATTGTAACATCCAGCTGATGTTTGAAAAAATAAACAAGAAAATTAGGGCCATTATGGTTATGTAATTTACACCAAATTTTCCCCTAAAATTGTCTATTATATAAGTTTTCCCAGGTATCATGTCCTTCAGGACATACTCTATTAACAAATCCATCTAGACAGACGAACTGGCAGCAGTTGCTATCTTTTGGATTTTGTTGCATTGCAACCCAAACCTTTCTTGTCTGTTTTTCATGTTCTAACAAAATGTCTCTTCCTACATCTTTAATGAAATTAGAGTGTATATAACACTATCATAGCATTATCTGTGCTTCTGCATTTATTCTGCGAGCTAGAAGTTCATAAAGATGATTCTGAAAGACCCATCAGAACCCACTCAGCTGACATAAGTGTTTATAAAACTAACAATCTATTTGGTTACGGGCAACAAAGGAGGCATTGGAGATGCTGCAGCTATAGGAATTACTCTCACTTTATTGGCTTTGTGACCTTTTTTTCCACCAGCTTTTCTGTGAGAAGGCAGCACAGTATATCTACTATAAAGACAAAAAAAGCATTTTCTTTTTTTTTTTTTTTTTTCAAAAAAGGGTTAGGTCATAAAATTACTTAAAGCTAACCTTAGTAAATACAAATGTTCTGATTATTAAAGAAAAACAACCTTTACAATAATTTCCAAAAATACAAAGTATATATACAGATGAAAGATTTTACAAAACCAGCCACACATTTTGGTTCATTTGGTCTATATGGAAGGTTAAAATGGACAAAATACACATATCATGAAATAAATGCACTACATGATATAAGTAAATTGTATAGAGACCCTTACGACTACAGACATTTTCATAACTTGCTGCTATTTATTTACCCTTAATTTCTGGTCAGAATATGTTCAGTGGGTAAAACATCCATGAGTAGCTTCAGGTGTGTTTTCGCTGTTTAAATGAAACTCAGGTACTAGTCTTACACTGCAAAAAAAAGATCTAAATCTGATCTAAAAACAAATATTTCTTAAAATTAGTGAAATTGCACAGATAGACAACTCCAGAAGGTAAAACAGACAACAAGACTTTCTACTTTTTGGATCTGAATTATCCACCTATGTAGGTAAATAAGATGATCTGTAGATATAAATAAACTGAATTGAATTGAATAGATGCAATTAGTATTTTTTTAAATATTCAATATTTTACACTTGAAATAAGAGAGATGTTTTGTCTTAATCTAAATGTAAATCATTGTATTCCACTGGAAAACAGTCTTACTTGAAAGGGAAAAAACACCCATTTCAAGAAAGATTGCCTTAGTTATGTTATATTGTACCCCTTTGTAGGGTTTTCTTTTTTATGCAGGTTTCAGGTACAGAGTTTGCAATTCAATTTTCAGTCCTGGATTGATGGAAGGAATGAATTTCTAGTCCTCAATATGCCTTAGTTAGTATGTACTGATTTAAATAAAGGAATTTACTCATATTTTACTGTAAGGAAATACATTTTCATGACTCCATTTGAACTAAAGTACATACAGGAACTCATAGTTATCATGGTTTATTCAGACGTTGTAAATCTGTCATATTTCTAAAGACTCAGGTGGGACATAGATCGGAACCTGTGTTAACAAAACATGCTGAATTCTGAAAGTAGTCTCACAATAGATTGAGTTGGCCTTAGTGTGATTATTTAGTGAAGTATTTTATTAAAACACTTTGGTAAACAAAAATAAACTGATGTTCAAAGGTTTATGTAAATATATAACATACATTTTGTTTACAGGTAGGTGGTGCAAAATGAATCATGCGTCAACTTGTTTAATTACCCCATTTTAATTCAAACAAGGCTGTAAAACAGGAGTCTACATTTCCAGTTGGTATAAAGGGCAGCTTATTTAACCAGACTAGCTTCAAAACTAAATCTATTGCACAGAAACTGTACTTCTTTACTTTGGTAATACTAAAATACTGAAACATAATGAGGATTTTTTTTTTGGTTCTTAAACTTCTTCATCTGAACAGGAGATTGTGTAAATATTCTTTATTCGAAGTAAATACAGGTTTTAAGACATTCGAAACAGTTAAAATACAGCAGAGTCGTGACTGAAACCTAACCAGTTCATATTCCTGTCACCCTCTGAGCGAGTCCTGCAGCCTGATGTAAAGCAGGTTGTGAATAAAGTCGTCTTCCTGCTCCACAGCTGCCACACAAACATCCGGTGAACAAAGCAGATCTTGTCCTTTAACTGCTCATATTAGAACAAACTCGTCCATGCTGTTGTTTTCTTCATCATTCAGTTCATTGTCTCTCTGGATGTAAGCGAGATTGTGTGTGTGCGGGATCATTTCCTCTTCCATATCCCGCTGTTTCTCCTCAGAGAATATGAACATGGGGTAAGTCTCTGCAGATGTGGAGACGGCCTGTGAAGAAAAGGAAAGTTCCTGAACAGATCGATCGGTGCTCAATCAGTTTAAGAGAAATGTTAGCTCTGAGAAAATAGCAAGACGATCTGAACGTCATACCTCATTGACAGCTGCGCACATGCACTCAAACTCACTTTGGCCCTTAGCATAAAACCCTATGGTGCAGCTGGGGTCCATGCGAGAAAAGGACATTTTCCTGGGATTTTTACAGTGAAATGACTGCAAAAAAGGAAGAGAGATAAGTTATCATGAAAAAGGGTTAGCATTAAAGAGGCAGTATGTAATCATTACAGGGATTTACTGACATAGATGCAATAGATTAGATGCATTTTTTTTTATTTCATTACACTGTCACAAGTACAGAGCCACAGAATGAACTCTCTAAATTTAACCCATCCCTTTGGCGAGCAGTGAGCTGCGGCACCAAGGAGCAGTGTGGGGTTAGGATTCTTGCTCACAGACCCAGAGTGTCAGTCAGTGGGAGTGGGGCTCGAAATCAGAACCTCTGGATTTCAAGCGCAACGCCCTAACCACTAGGCTACACTCCCCTACAAAAGGAAGTATTCTCCCTGTTGACCAAGAATATATGTTATTTATTAATTAAGAACTGAAAGTCTCAATTTTTATGTTTGCCTCTCCTTAGAAACTGCTATTTATAATTGCATAGGAGTGGGTTCGCATCGGTGGAGGCAGACATATTCTGCTCTATGGAAGTGCAGAGGTGACAAACTAGTGGCTTTAGAGATCGCCATTAAGCTCAAACGGGAATGTGGAAAGTTATAGACCTATATACAATCCTGCAAGGACTGATAAAATATTATTTTAAAATATATCTATGTAAACTAGACTTCCACCAGCCGCGCAACCACCTGATTATAATGAAGATGACCGATTTATTCTGAGCGGACTTGCATCTTTCTTCTGTCCATGTTTGTTTTGGTCAAAGTGCCCAAAACGAGGGGCAAATCACTCGGATAAAAGAGGTAAGGTGAGACGGAGCTCCTTAGCTCAGACAGAAGCAGCAGGGAATCAGTGTGAGAGCAGCAGGAGAGAGAACTCCATAACTGGGATAAGTCGGCCAGCTATGCTGCTGTTTCATGTGGCTGCAGTCTGAGCGTTACCGTTACACATTGTAGCTTTAACACTGATGTGCAAAATGGTTCGTGCTCCTTGAACTTTTGCCACTTCCTCTGGTTAGATTCAAGAACGTTGTGTTTATTTCAGACTGAAACAAAGTAGCCAGAGAATGATTGTGAAGTGAAAGAAAAGCAGCACATGGCTTTCAAAAGTATTTCTGAATAAAAGGAAGAAAATATATATGTGGATTTTGGTGAGCAACAATTCAGTGGAAGTAAAGCTTAAAGTCCCCTTTGGGTGTTTGCCTCACAGCTTTAGAGATATTTTATGGTAATTTTCCCCCATTCTTTGCAAAACAGTTTGAGTTTGATCAAAATAGAGAAAATTTGTAGTGTCTGAAAATCTTTTTTTTAATCCTACCACAGGTACTTATTAAAATCAGGCCTGAACTGTGATTGAACCATTATAACACTGGTTTGATTTGCTTTTGAACTTCATTTTCTCCAAGTATTCTGCCATAAACATATTTAAATTCAATTCCATCTGCCTCCCCATTTACCTCAAATAGTTCCATGTCCCTTTTGAAGAAAAAAAAAAAAGCCCACAGCATGATGCTTCCACCCCCGTGTTACATTGCAGTTAGTTAAAAGGGACAAAAATAAATAAATGTTTCATGAAATGCACAAATTTAAATCAAATAAATACATGTACCATTAAATATCCCTTAAAAAAATTACTTTTTTGAATGAATAACAAAATAATTAGATATGAAACGAAATATACATTTTATTGAATGTTCGATTAAATATTTATGTACCATTATCTATTTAATATTCTATCTATTTAACATTAAAAATATAAAATCCACCATTAAATCAAGAAATTCAATTAATTAAATTCATTAAATAATTGAATATATCTTTTGAATTATGACATTTAATAATAATATTAATAGTAATTTCGTTCCAAATAAAGTCATTTACATGACAGTTGAAATTTTTTAAAGATGAGTCTGCTGCAGAGATCCCATGAAATAAAAAAAATGTTTAAGTGCATGACTATTTAAGATAAAAATAATTTCATGATGTGATTTGAAATTAATACTTCATTATCTAATGGCACATTTAATTATTTACTATTATACCATAATTTAATGGTTCATTCAATAGTATAGTGATGTATTAAATAAATAATGAATGGTACATTTAATTATATAATGGGACATTTAATGGTGGATTTATTGCTGAAGTTTACATTTCCTTATTTCATGGTAAATGTATGCATTTCATATTTCTATTTATTTATTAAAGGATACACATGGCTTGTTTTTCAAACTGTTACACAAATGAATTGTTAAGGCTTTCATTTTTGCTGCTCTTTCATAAAAGTCTTTTTTTTGAGCTGTAGACTTTTGCACATTTACACAATTCCTTCTGTTGGTCTATCACATTCATCTAAAAAAGCAGTTAAATGGGGCTTTTGGGGAGATAAATTGTGAAAAAAGTTCAAACTATGTGAATAATTTAGCTCAACCAGACTGCTGTAATTCCACTGAAACAGAGGAAGCGAGCTTTAAAGCTTAATCTATAAACCTGACCTATTCTAACCACTAATCTCTTTCTATCTCTGAACCTCAGAAAATCAAATGTAACAGTAAAACATTGAAAAAAAAACAAAAAAAAACGTGGCACTGATTTTTGTCATACCGATGTCAGTTATAATTTGTTTTTACTATATTTTAATACGTTATTAACTCAGGAGGTCTTACAGGAAGATGTGACAGAGAAAAAAGGAAAGGAAGTAAAATGCTACCTCTAGAGCAAAGTTGTCCTTTCTTATGTTCACAGTCGGCTGACAGTAGTGAGGGTCTAAGTACAGCAGCTGGTCATCTTGATCAGAGCAGCGATGGAGGGAGAAGGAGAAAAAATGAAGTGTTTTTTTTTTTTGTGGTAAAATCTACCAGAAAAATGAGCCATAATGTCACCTAGCATACCCTGGAAGCCGACGAAGAACAGAGAGTGCTTTGGTTTGCCACCAATGATCCCAATGCAGCACTGCAGCATCAACAGTTTCTTTAGAAAGTAAAACACAAAAAAAAAAACACACAAAAAATAAACACGTTGAAGATAACTGAAGACATCATGAGGCTCTTCAGGCTTTTTATAGATGATATCAGTTTTCTAAAAGGCCTGGATCTCAAAACCTTGTTTTTTTCAAAGCACTAAAAACTGAAGAATAAAATGTGTCAGGGCGGAGAAGGAAATATTTACATGATTGTCGCAGTGAATGCACTAATGCACATCTCTTTTTCCCTTTTCCTATTCAACTCAGCAAAAGCTAATTTAAGAACTTGAATTGTTCAAGTTTCCAGAGCTCCCCTGTTTCAACCTGTTACCCAAGCAGAGCTTATCAATTCGAAATTTTATGATTCTGAGCTCAAGTCAAAATATTGGTGCATCATGTTTTATCAACAACAACAATATTTCAAACATTTCAATACTTTGACACAGGAGATGTAGGAGGGATTGAGCTCTTGTCCTCCAAGTCGTACAGGAACCAGGACGATGACGGATTTCCAGCAGTGAGGGAGGGGCCGTTCACACAGCCCCCTTACATCCTGGAGGTATACTAAAAAAATGAAAGAAAAACATATATTCATACTACAGCATGCTGCATTCAAAGGGGTTACTCAGTGACCAGCCATGGTTACCATCAGCAATAAGCCAACCAATTGACCAGAGGTGGAAATCTGAAAAATATCCATTGATCCGACTAAAAGGCATCATATCTAGAAAATCACCTAATTTTTGCAATGTAATAGTATCAACCAATCACGCATTTGATTCACTGTTGAAAAAGGACATCACAATCAAGCGTTTCCACACTTATCTTAATCCTAATGGATGCTGACAGGTGCAAATTCACAGCAAAAAAAAGGGAAGAAGCAACAAAAATGTGGGATGCACACTCCAAAACACACGTACAAAAAGCAGGTACGACAGAAAAATGGTGGAAACAATACAGGAAACTTATCTGGGAGAAAGAAGCATCACATAACAATGATGAACAGTGGCTAAAACAACCAAGACCTGAATATACAAACCTCCCTGAACAAGGTTCTCTGGGCATCACAATGTCAGACCTCCAGCAAAGACTCTCGGGTATGAAGAACTGGACAGGGCCAGGGCCAGACATGATCCACAACTCCTGACTGAACAAACTGACTTCTCTCCATAAATGCCTAGCTACACAAATGACCTGGATGTTGAAGAGCAAAACACACCCTGAAAGGGCCGAACAGTCCTGATAGTATAAGATCCCGAGAAGGGCACAGTCCGAGGCAACTATCAGCCAATAAGCTGTCCTTCTGACACATGGAAGCCCCTGTCAGGCATCATAGAAGCAAAGATAAACAGGCACATGGATCAAGACATGACAGAGGAACAGAAAGGCACTGGTAAAAACACAAGAGGAGCCAAACACCAACTACTGGTTGACAGAACAGTTGCCCGAGACTCTAAAATCAGACAAACAAACCTGTGCACAGCCTGGGTTGATTACAAGAAAGCCTACGACTCAATGCCACACACGGGATTCTGGAATGCCTGAAGCTGTACGAGATCAACAGCCCTCTATTGCCCCTTTTCCACCTGAAGAACCATTGTTCTTGAACTGGGTCGGGGCCTGTGCCGTGGAATCTCGATGCTTGGTAACGTGCCAATGCCTGTTTGACCAGAAACGGAACAGAGTCCTTTGTCATCAGTGTTGGATATCCATCGCACACTCCATGGGGCTGTGGAAAACCAAACTTGAGGCCAACTCCAAGGCCCTTGCAAAAATCTCCATCAAATGCATTGTTCCCCCCTGCATAGGCCTGAACTCCCTCAGCCAAATAATCAAATGGGGACCTGAATAAAGAAATGGGGCCACTATCAGCAACCTCCTGATCATGAATGACAACAAGCTGTATGCTAAGAGTGACAAGACATTGACTTGGACATAACCAGGATCTACAGTAGGGACATTGGAATGTCATTCGAGCTAGAGAAATGTGGCCAGATGGTGAGAAGAACAGGGAAAGTAATCCACACAGAGGGGATCACACTCCATAAGGGAGAATAGCAGATGAAGAAAAGAGCTACAAGTACCTTGGAATGCAAGGAAAACAGCCAAATACCTCCAATGGGTAAGGCAAGTTCTGAGAAGTCAGGTGAATGGTAAGAACAAGGTCCAGGCCATCAACAGCTATGCCTTGCCAGTAATCAGATACCCTGCTGGGATAATAAGTTGGCTTAAGGAGGAAATTCAGGCCACTGATGTTTCTCACCATGCATGGTGGATTTCACCCCAAATCCAGCATCCACAGACTACACACTAAGCTAAAGGAAGGAGGCAGAGGCCTGGTGAGCATTAAAGCCACCATTGAAGAAGAAACATCCTAGGTCCAAGAATATATCAGGAAGATGGCCCAAAGGGATGAAGCGCTCAGTGAATGTCTCATACACTGGAAGCTGGAAATGAAGGAACTAGAGGTACCATAATGGGGAGGAAAAGCCCGTGCAAAAGATCTACCACTGACAGAAAGCTGAAGTGGTTAATATGACAAAATCCTATCAATCTAAAGAGGGCTGGGCTAAAGGAAAGTACAGAAGCACTGATCATAGCAGCACAGGAGCAGGCCTCAAGCATTAGAGCAATAGAGGCCCAGTTGTACCACACCAGGCAAGATCCCAGGTACAGGCTATGTAAAGAGGCCCCAGACACAATCCACCAACTCACAGTAGGGTGTATGATACCAACAGGAAAGGAATACACTGAATGTAATAACCAAGTGTCTGTTATTGTGAATTGAAACATCTGTGCAGAAAACAAATCGGAGATCCCCAGGTCACAATGGGAGCCACCTCCCAAAATCCTGTGGGACTTCCAGATACAAACAGACAAAATGGGTGCGGTCAACCAACCGGACATTGTGGCTTAATTACCTGATGGTTTCATGCCATCTCAATCAATAAACCTCTTTTTTGTTTAAATTTGTCAGAAAAAGAAAAAAGGAAGACACTTACCAGTACAGTCTTGTGCCACATAAACAACCAGATTGGGGAGGTCCACTGATGCCGCTACAGCTTTCCTGTAACAGGATCAAACTCATTGTTACAATTTGACAAATCTTTAGATTCTATAAATTGTCAGTAATTCACAGCTCACTTCAGGATGTGTGCCACAATGGATGGACCATACCAGTCGCCGGCTTTCTTCCCTGAGCTTTTACCCAACTCTACCAGCTTGTGAATGCCAAACGGGGCTGCAGGGTTGTCTGCGAACCAGGACACCACCCTTCTGTGGGTGGCCTCCATGGGTCTGTCCAGGAGGGAACCAACGCTCAGCTTCCTCCCCCTCTTATTTCCTCCCCCTTCTTCTGCCATCCACCCACCCTCTGCACCGTCAGCGGGGTGAAGCAGGTCCAAGTCGTCTTTGACGGCACAGTATCTCACTGACCAAGTCCAACCTCCACAGAGATGAAAGAGATGAAGACATCAATCAGTTTCAGTTGGCGGGAAAAGTCTTTTGCCAGTTTTATAATCTTTAAAGCTTCAGTTTTTGTAGTGAAGATTTCATTGCAAATCAATCAGAAACCAGTTAATTTATTTCATAGAGCCAAACTAGCTGGCACAGATTACATCATATAATGCCATTATAGTCACATCATGATCTCAATCTAATCACAGCTATAAAATAAACTAAGTCCTCTCATGAGATTAGTAATAGTCCCCTCCAAAAGAAAAGCCTTACCTCCAGAAACATATACTACAGCAGAGTTTTATACATTATAATGATTTAAGTTAAGTAATCCCCTTTCTATACATCAACCAACTTAACATGTCCAAACTTATTAGTGCTTGGATATATAAAAACATATATACTTTGAAAACCTACTTCTACAAAAGTGTAAACATCCAATGAAAATGTATGATAGCACAATTCCTTCCACTAAATATGGTTAAAAACTAAATGTGGGCATACAATATACAAGGCTTACAATATTGCCTGTGAGAGTGCTACATTTTCTTTAAACCTGACTGAACTAAGACTGTTCAGCTCTGCATAAAGTATTGCTTAACAATTACTATTCAGTGTGCAGCAGATAGTAACATTTGTCACTGAGGCTTCTGTTTCTCATTCAGTTAGTGACATAAATAATCCATGTTCCTGGTAACCCCCTCCTAACTGCCAGTTCTATTCTGATTTATTATTCTTATTCTCATTTATTAGGGGGACCGTGAAAGCACCTCTGTCGTAGCTTTTGTGTCCATTCAGATTTGAGGTACTCGGATTGAGCCAATATGCTTGAATATCGTAAAGCAGGGGTCTTAAGCGTTTCAAGGCCAAGGACCCCCAAACTGATGGCGAGATGGAGCGGGGACCGCCTAATTATATATATTTTATATGAAATTGTGTTATATCAAACTGGTCCTACAGTCATTCTATTACAGATGGTGTCATGTAACGAAAGTTGCATGACTCCATCCAATATTTTAATAATCCTGGGTTTATTGAAGTATTTATAATTTTGATTCGGATTCCTCGTTGATAGGATAGGTGTTGTGAATGAAATGGTGCCCAGCAATGTGTGCATTGATGACTGAAAGACATCTTTTGCCTCTTTTTATCGGTTTACTACAGTTTGTTGAACTCATGTGTATTTAAAGACATTTCAATCAGTAGAATAAATTGTGGGGGGAATCTAAAAGAAAAAGTCTAATCAACCAAAACTTTCGTGACCCCCATGCAGTACCTCTGTGGACCCCCTAGGGGTCACGGACCCCCTGTTAAAGACCTCCGCCCTAGTGGACAACTCTGTGATACCGCTTGTGCGTCAGATTTATGGGTGTACAAGAAACAGGGAGTAAAATGGTTTCCAGTTGGGATTTTAGTATGCATATAATAATGCAATAAAATTAGTTCATTATTTTTTATTAAATATTGTGTTAAAGTCCTGGCGCTAAAAAAAACAACAAAAAATATCAGATCATAAATTATAGAAATAATAGAAAATCAGCGTCTGACTCAGCAACAGTTTAATCTAATCAACTCATTGAAAGGATATTTTCATGTTTGCGTTGTCACCTGGTGGCATCAGGTGTATCAGCAGGCCTTGAGCCAGCAGCATCTGGCCTGTACGCAGAACACACCCCCAACCGCTATCAGTGGTCAGAGAGGAGCCGGGCAGCTGGGGGAAGCCCCGTCTGTATGTCAGCCACAGGAAGGATGCAAAGGTGCGACGGAAACGCTCTTTGTCCCCTGAAAGGGTTAAGAAAACGAATTCAGATCTCTAGAAATATTATCCTACGGTCAATCTTTGTCGAAATCTCACCATCATCTTTGAGATTGTAGGTCTTCCCCAGCATGATAAGAGGGGAGCTCTTGTTGAATTTGGATTTCTGCTTCAAGGGCCAGCCTGATCAATTAGAGAGAGGGGTTACACAAGAAGGGAAAACACAAACCAAAACAACAAATCACAAATATGTGCAGGGAACAGCAGGACCGACCGTATTTCATGCTGTTCCATGCTGAGACCAGGCGGGATTTGAATTTGCCTTTTTCCTCTGCCCCCTGATCCTTGCTGCACACCTCTTGCCTTAGCGCACCAGCTGACACAGAGGGGAGCAGATCCCAGTCACCCAATTGGTCGTCAGCAACAGACCTGCCATAAATGTAGGTGGAGGACGTGGTGGGGTCCATGACTAATGCAGATTATCATGGCTGCATGAGAAGAACTGCTCCATCTCTCCGCATCAGCCTAGCAGGGACAAAACAACAACAAAAAAAAACACTTGTTTTTGTAAGCATTTGACACAAGAAGCACTTCATAAGGAACTTTACAGTTTATTAAAAACACAAAACATCCTTCTTTATCTGTAACCGGCAATCTAATTTTAACCTTATTGTCTGAGATAATAAACAGAACGGCAGACATGTGACTGCGCCCTGTGACTAATGGAATGTCAGGTATGTCAATTTAACTGTAACTGCTGTGTCACTTTCTAGTCTGCATGAAGGGAATCACTTTGCATGCTCTCTACTGCATGAAGGAATGAACATGCAGAGGGTCGGTCAGCTGTGGTGCCGGATGCAGATTCGGATTAAATTTGGTTTTATGTTGATTTGAATTGCATTAATTGTACAAATTGTGGAAATAAACAATGCAGGCACTACTGAACTGTAAATACTTTATATTGAGCTGTATACCTCAGTCTGCTGATTTTCAACCTAAAGGTCAGGACTTTCAAAATGCTCATGAGATAAGTCCCTGCAAGGAGAAATCTTACAAAATCAAGGTTTTTTTTTCTAGTTTAGGAACAAAACTATTTACTATGTTCCTTTTTACTGACAATAGGGGTGTGGAAACAAATAGTTTTGGCAATATATCAAGATTTTTGGCTGCCTGATATAATATCGATATTTTAGTTCCTAATATCATTTTTTAAAGCAAAGTTTTTTTCACCTAAAAGTGAGGGAAAATGGGCTACCTTTGTACCCCCACTCTGGCAGATAATGCTGTGTGACGCAGCGCAATATCTGTAGCAGAGGCAGTCAGAGTGGAAGACGTGGACTGACTCAAACCCCAAGCAACATGGATACTAAAAGACAATTACAATTTCGGCTTTCTATCACCTGAAGAACATTTCCAGGATTAAAGGACTAATGTCTCAGCATGATCTGGAAAAACTAATCCATGCGTTTATTTTTAGTCGAATTGATTACTGCAACAGTGTTTTCACAGTTCTGCCTAAAAAGTGGATCAGACAGCTGCAGCTGATCCAGAACGCTGCTGCCCGTGTCCTCACTAAGACTAAGAAAGTAGAGCACATCAGCCCAGTTCTGACGTCCTTCCACTGGCTCCCTGTATCTCAGAGAATAGACTTTAAAATATTTCTGTTAGTCTATAAATCTCTGAATGGCTTAGCACCTAAATACATCACAGACTTGCTATCAGTGTATCAACCCTCCAGACCACTCAGGTCTTCTGGCTCCAGCCTGCTCTGCATACCTAGAACCAGAACTAAACATGGAGAAGCAGCATTTAGTTCCTATGCTCCACTTATCTGGAACAAACTTCCAGAAAACTGTAAAAGTGCGGAAAGCCTGAGTTCCTTTAAATCAAGACTAAAAACACATTTGTTTAGGATTGCCTTCGACTGTTCTAGTTAAACAGTTCAACTAAAACATCATTAGTTCAACCTTTTTTATTTTTCTTTAGTCCAACTGTTTTTAATATTCTTTTTTGTTTCTGCTTTTTTATTTTATTTTATTTATTTTTCCTACTTGCTTTGTGATTTCAATCATGTAAAGCACTTTGCATTGTCTTTGTACTGAATTGTGCTATACAAATAAATTTGCCTTGCCTAAAATAACTGAACGATCAATATCATCTGATGAACAGATACAGAGGATGCTTTTTTATCTATACATTTAATTTTGATAGCAGGAAAAATATCGTTACATATGGTGATATTGTGATGTGGTGATAATATTTTATCATGACCCAAGTATTGTGAAGAGTATCGTATTGTAAAACCCATGCCAATAATCAGCCCTAACTGGCAATATGCTTTTTTTGTGCCATTCATCAAATGCAATGCTAAAAACTCTCAGTAATATTGTTCTATACTATAGCATATCTGGTCTTTAATATGTTAAGTATTTTTAGGAGCTTCTGGTTCGGTTTGAACAAAATCTTATATATTGTTCAAAAGATGAAAGACAGACAATAGATATCTGTAATAGCAGTGGTGATACCAAAGAAAAGAACTGTCTCTTAACTCCCCCGAAAACAATAAAAGTACAAGCAGTCGATTTTTTATTTTTTTTGGAGCCTTAAAAAAAAAAAAAAAAAAGTTAGATCCTTGGTTTGTGTTAGTTTCAGTATAGATTGGGATTTCTTTCCCTGAACTGGTGCATTATGGTTAAAAGAAAAATCAGAAATTATCATTTAGAATGATTTCTTTTTAT
This sequence comes from Cyprinodon variegatus, assembly GCF_000732505.1. Taxonomy (NCBI): domain Eukaryota; kingdom Metazoa; phylum Chordata; class Actinopteri; order Cyprinodontiformes; family Cyprinodontidae; genus Cyprinodon; species Cyprinodon variegatus. Next base: position 1,203,273 of record NW_015150643.1, on the reverse strand, counting down.
TTGATTTTGCATTTATGTTATTACTTAAAAAAATGTATATATATATATATATATATATATATATATATATATATATATATATATACATTCATACATACATACAATAAAACACAAAATAAAATTTAAAAATTATAGTTTTATATAAAATATTGTTCAAATGTTTATTATTATTTTTCGTAAACTTTAATTAGATAGTTTAAAGCCTGATCGAAACATAAAGGGGAAATGAAAGACAGATGTTTCAAAATTGAGAAAAGTTTTTTTTAAAAACGAGGTAAGCGCTAGAATAAAGAACATAAAAAGCTGATCAGATTCATGTTGTTTACACATCTAGGCCATCGCAGTTTAACCTAATGGGATACTATCAATAACTTTCAGCTATTTCCATTTAACTACAGTGTCAGTAAAATGCATTTACCTGCTGTTTAATCCCATTTCTCTTCCGTTAAACAGCGACAGTTTCTGAAGAAATTGGTGGAGTACCAGGCGGGGTTGTTTGGACGGTGCTTGACTCCAAACTCGGGACCCCCGAGTGGTGAAATGGCAAAGCGGAGCGGACTCTCTCCGCTGACTGGTTTCCACTCACTTCCTGTTTATGACGGTCACGTGTTCGCTGGTCTCTGATTGGTCAGCCTCAGGTCAGCGGGAGGGAGCCTCGCGCTGATGAGCCAATGTAACAAGAAAGGTTTGGAACCGCCGACTGCATGGTGACAGACACTATTACATTTATAAATTAATTAAAAACAACCGAACAAATAAATAAAATATCAAATGTATTTCATGTGTTACAAACTCTCCTCAAAGTCCCACAAGTTTTATTTGTGAACAATGAGATTTAATTGAGTGCAACATTTTTATTTGATAAGATTTGTTTGTGTAAAATATGCTTTATGTGTGTGTGCAACATCCTTTTTTTAAATGCAACGTTTTGGCAGAAAATTAACTCCATACAGAATTATCAGTGGACCAATAATCTCAGATCCCTGTTTCTAGTCTATTCTCTGCACTCCCATAACCAGAACCAAACATGGAGAAGCAGCTTTTAGTTTTCATGTTCCATTGATACTGTAAAAATGCTGAAACTCTCAGTTGCTTTAAATCGGAATATCAAAGGTATCTGTTTATAGTGGCCTTTGAATGTGCTATGTAAACATTATTTGTTTAAATTTGTAGTCCAACTCTTCTTTTGTTTTATTTCTATTTGACCAGTATTTTCCTTGTGTCTTTTTCTATCATGTACAGAACTTTGTATTGCCTTTGTACTAAAATGTGCTTTATAAATAAAAATGTTCTGCCTAATAAAACAATCAAATGTCTTCTGGATGTGGTGCTACTCTATTCTAGTTTACATCCAAGGATATGGAAATCAGTTATCTTTGAATTCATTTCAGATCAATCCAGTTATCAGTTCAAATTCAGATCCAGTTACAAACAGACCAGGGCTGAGAGAAGGCGCAACCCACAACCAGCCTGTCTGCTGTTTGTTACTTTAGCACGCAGCCCAAGCAATAAACAGAAATTTAACAAAATATATGCTATGCACAATAAGCAAATGAAAAGCACTAATTGAAAGCAGGTTTTGATAGCTTAGCTTAGGTCGGTGTATGATAGCAGTGGGTCATCTCATGTTAGCAGGAAGCCATTACAACAGATGCAAACAAGTGATGAGGCTGTAGTAATATTACTCCACATAGCATAGTATCCTCATCATTGTATATAGCTTATTCAGTCAACAGTTCTTACTGCATAAACTGTCCTAAATTAAGTGTAGGGTAGTTGTTATCCTTGATTTCTTTGCTATAGAAGACAAAAGCAGCAGCTTTCAATAGAAACTTTTTACAGTTTAGATTTCACAAAAGGGCACAGTGGGTAGCACTGCTGCCTTGCAGCAAGAAGGTTCTGGGATCGATTCCCAGCCCAGGGTCTTTCTGCATGGAGTTTGGATGTTCTCCCTGAGCATGCACAGGTTTTCTCCGGGTACTCCGGCTTCCTCCCACAGTCCAAAAACATGACTGTTATGTTAATTGGCTCTTCTTAATTCTCCTTGGGTGTGAGTGTGGTGTGTGTCTCTGTGGGGTCTCTGTGTTGCCCTGCGATGGACTGGCAACCTGTCCAGGGTGCACCCTGCCTCTTGCCCATTGACTGCTGCAGATAGGCACCAGCACCCCTTGCGACAAGCGTGTCAGATAATGGATGGATGGAATTCATGTAATAATATTATTGTTTATTTAAATATTTTGAATACGCAAACAGAGGGTTAGTGCTTAGGGGAAGCTTTTAAGGGTTTGGGATTCTACCAATGAGTCCACTTAATCAGCTGGTTTCCCTTAGATAAAACATTTTGGACCAATCTGACTATGTTACCTGTGTAAATGAACAGAACTGAATAAAACTTTTATAATTGCTGCGTTTCTCTGTGTGATCCAGGTTGAAATAGTCCAACTACAACATATAATAAAATATGTGACTTTAATGTGACAAAAGACATTTTTGTTACTGTAAATGAGTTTTGCACTCTAAGCTGTTTTGTCATAGTTTCCTCAACCATGATTCATGTGGATAAGATATTATAATTTATTTTACTTCCATATCTTTACAGTTTTAATTGTTGTGACCTAGACAAACTGAATTCAGTGGAAAAATCCTTTATTTTGTATATTTAAAATGTACATCTGTCCATATAATTGGACTGAATTGACAAGATACTTTAATAAAAAAATAAAACACCGAAATAACTTGAATCTGACAAAAGCAATAATTGAAAATTCTGTAAAAATGAACAAATAAAAGTCAGACAATGCTTTTAATCAACATAACCTAATAAATGGGTCTAGACAAAAATGATGGTACTCCCAACTTAATATCTTGTTGCTCGATGTTTGAGGCAATCAAACAATTCCTGTCAATGAGACTTCTACACCTTTCAGCAGACATTGTTGCCCATCCTTCATGAGCAAACTGCTCCAGTGTACTCAGGTTGGTAGGGGGCCTTTTCTAGACAGAATGTTTCAGCTTCTTCAAAGATGCTCAATAGGATTTAGCTCAAGGCCAGAGGTGTCAACTAACGAAGTACAAATACTTTGTTACTGTACTTAAGTACACTTTTTAGGTATTTATACTGTACTCCATTACTTATTTTTCTTCCATCTTCTGACTTCTACTCATTACATTTTTACACACGTATCTGTACTTTCTGTTCCGTACATTTTAAAACAAACGTTACTCAATACTCTTGGCTTTGGTTTAATGTTTATAAATATTTATTTCACGTCATGTGCGTCATCCAATGCAGATCATTGCCGCCATCCACTTCTAGTGAAAACTAGTGTAACTGGATGCGTCATATAACGCAAACACTCATTGGTTAGCTAAAGGGAATCATCAGAAGCAAGCAGCTGTTCTTCAAACTGCAAACCTGAATTGTCTACGCCATGCTACAATGTCGGATTCAGAAAAAGATGATGAAATGTCTGAAAGGTCATACACAGGCGAGAGAGTATTGGGAGATGGAGACGGAGACCAACAA
>NW_015150643.1:1196684-1198433 GCF_000732505.1 Cyprinodon variegatus | reverse complement strand
CTTTTACTAAATTGAGTTCATTTTGTAAATGTAAATGGTAATAAATATATATTTCATTGCAAATGTATTTGCTATATTATAGATATATTTGATAATAATGCTTACGAAGCAATGTCTTTAAATATGTTAGCCTTACGTTTTGATTTTGGTTTAATGATTACAAAATATTCTTGAGTCTTACTAATCACAGTTGTAGTTCCTCATTGTCACCACAAGAGGGAGGCAATGCACCTTTATTGGTTGTATTTATTCATAATAACTTAGTAGAAGCCTTTATATTATAAAACTATGTTTTGTATTTTTCTATATCTGTAAAATATTTACTTTTACATCACATATAGTGTTTTAAAAATGCGTTTGTATTTTCTGGAATCCTCTTTATTACCTACATTTTTGTCTTCTTGGCATCAGTTGTAGTTTAGCTGTAGAAGGGGAAAGCAAGAATATTTACACAATAATGTACATTTGCTCTATGTACTAGGGGGCAAATATAACTCAAGTGATCTCTCTTCCGCTGCAGCGGAGATTCAGCTTTTCCGGATTAATAACTCGTCTGCGGATTATTTATTCTATAAAACTGACACCTCTCCACAACCACAGCAAGGCAGACAGTGAGCTACAACTGTAGTTTCCTCAGAATGAGTCTTCTATCATGCTGGGAGAATTACATTGGACCCTATGCAGAGCTCACTCCTCTACAAATGCTTAGGGACCGTCTGCAAGCTGCAACATAATCAGAGAGAAATATTCAAAATTGTTACCAAGGAGAGGTGGATTATTAGCACATTCATTTCATGTGCATCTCATCTCATGTCTTTCATACCACATTTATTGGATTTGTAAATAATACTTTTTTGAGGAATTTCCCAAAGCCTGAATGACAAATGGCACCTCTATTTTATTATTAGAACAAGTATAAAATGAGCAATGACTACACTGTTTATCATTGTAGTGCCACCAAACTTGTAGCACACATGGATAACCTCATCTAGTTCAGACTACAACTCTTACTTTCAGAATTTGTGCTAAACACTATTTTTTAAAGATTTTTCCATTGTTATTATAAGCAGGCCAGGTGTGTAATCTCTGCAAAAGGAACCACAGCACTGAGCGTTGTGTGCACTGCACAAAGTATACCTGTCACAGATGCAGGAAGGACTCACCTTGGGTTTGTAAAAACTGCTAAATGGGACAATTGTAGAGTCATATGTAGTGCTTTTCCTTGGGTGATATAAATTTTACTGCTATACTGAAATCATACTGTTTATCATTCTCTAAGCTTAAATGTTGTATGATGTGAAAAGGCGCGAACAGACAAATTACAATTATTCTCTATGTTTCTTTCACATAGTGAGCTTTGCAATATAAATGAGTCTGTTGGTGAATGGACAATATAAATAGGCTCTGCCTTGCCCTGTTGGAAAAGCATGATTATGACCTGTTCTCAGCTCAGGAACTAGGAACCGTATGTTATCTGGTTGTTTAATAAGTTTGCCTAAATAAAAGATTAAGAAATTACTTATCAAGATATTCCTGCAAAAAGGTCTGATGTTGCAGGGGAAGGTAATGAAAAGTGTTTGGAGCATGCTCTGGTTCTGATGCCAGTTTGTTTCAGCCTTACAGTCTCATGTAGAAGGGCAGGTCATATCACAGGTTATTTTCATTACAACAAGGACAGTTAGCAAGGTAGAGTGAATACACAAACTTGGAGAGGGGAGGGGGGCTTGCAGAAAAAAAACTGGAATTCTC
>NW_015150643.1:1189538-1195639 GCF_000732505.1 Cyprinodon variegatus | reverse complement strand
GAAGTCTTTACAAAATTGAATTAAATATATTTATATAGCTGAAAATATTTAAATGTGCATATATCTGAGTTTTTAATATTTCTCTACATCAGTGGTCAACAACCTTTTAAATGATTAGATTCATGGTCATAAGGAGAGCTAATGACCTATGAACTGGAGTCAGACTTTACCTAAACTTCATGAATAAAAAACGTTTTTATTGTGTCTTTTAATTTGTAGTTTTCTACTAGTGTCAAAAGACCCTGAGGGCGCCTCATGTGGTCCTTGATGGGCCCTTGGCGCCCACGTTCGCTGCGTTGGCGACAATTGTTCTAGACCGTCTGTTCCTGATGAAGCAAAGCAGGCCCAGAACATAAAACGGCCTCCTTCATGTTTTACAGCTGAGAAAGGGTTCTTTTGTTGATGTTCTTCATTTTTATAATCTGTGAACATAGAGCTGATGTGCTTTGATAAGAAGTTTAATTGTTGTCCCATCTGTTATTCTTGAAGAAGCGCTGTGCAACATGCAGGTTGGGAAACTCCAGTCTGGCTTTTAAAAAGGTGTCCTCCTTGGCCGTCCTCCATTCAGCCCACTTTGGATCAAACAAAGATGGATGTTGATCTGACACTGATGTTCCTGGTGCTTGAAACTCACCTTTAATCTCTTGATTTTTTTCTGGGATCTTTGTGTCACCATTCCTTTTATCCGTCTCTTTGATTCGCCATTAATTTTCCTCCTGCAGCCATGCAAAAGGAACATTTCTGAGTAATCTGTGCAACTGTAGGCAAAGAAACATCAAGCTGCTTGGAGACTTTACCTTTAATCTCCAGAGACAACTCTTTGCCTCACTTCCTCTGGTCCAGGTTGAGTGTGGTACACACCATCTCACCAAACAGCACACTGATAATCTGTAACCCTATGTGTAGGCCCAATGACTGATTATGAGATTGTAGACGCCTGTGATACTAATTAGTGGACAGACCATGATTTAATATTTCCTTTTGGTTAGATTATTTTCAGTCTTCTCTAGAGGAAACATTTTTGTTAACGTCTGCTTCATTAGTTTATTTTTAAAAATGAATCACGGTTAAAACAATATCTGATTTTCATTTCTACATAATTATCATTGCTTTTCTAATATTCAAGGTCTCTCTGTGACCGTTGCTTTTTTTACTAAACGAGGAGTGCCAACATTTTTTCCAATGTGTGTATATATCTATCTGTTTGTTTTCTTAAATAATATTTGTTGTAAACATGTGCTAATATAGCTCATATAAACATACCATATAAAAACATGGTCATGGATATAAAGGACCTAATAAGGATATAGAGATAGAAAAAAAATCTCAGATAAAACCAAAGTTTTTTGACACAATTTATTTTTCTCCTAATGATATTTTTTTTCTTACATGAGTTTATTCACAACAGCTGCTTAAAAAAGTCAAACACTTTGACAAAGATGGACATGACAGTAATATTATTCTACAACTTTGGACTTAAAGAGCGGGAAGTCAAAAGTCAGGAAGGACAACCACATAGACCCGATGGGATGTTTGATCATCTATTTCAATATTATCGTCTTCATTTTCAGCACACTGGGATCTTAAATAAATAAATACAAGATTCAATAAATAAAATAAAAAATAACAAATGTAAAAAAGTAGGATATATTCTGCTTTTCTGCTTGAAACAAGATTGTTTAGTTTCACTGAATGAAAAAATAGAGTCCTTTTAAAACTGAAACATTAACTCAGAGTTTATATCTCCTAGTTTTGGTCAGTCAGGTTTACTAAAACAACTTCTGTTTGATTAATGCCAGAATAATGAGATTATTCTTTTTATTATTCACAATATCTGAAAAATTAGATAAACTGCAAAAATGATCTAGAAATAAGTCAACATTTCCTAAATTCAGTGTATTTACCCTTAATTTCAGCAGGTAAAAAAGAGGATTTGCCAATGGAATGAATTTTTCTTCTCTTAAAATAAGAAAATTAGATAATATGCACTTGAAATAAGACAACTAAATTGTTTTTTCTTATTTTAAATGTAAATTATGTTGTTCTATTGGCAAAGTTTCACACTTACCTCCTGAATTCAAGAGAAAAACACACTTAGTTTAAAAAAAAATTACTTGTTGAGATTAAAATTTTTTCCAGTGTAAAAAGACCAGATAGCGATGCCATGGTCTTTATACATTTCTAATAGGGTTAACTTTGAAAATTTAAATAGAATATAAGCAAATATACAGATGAATTGTAAGGCAAGGACATATCTTTGTAATGAGACAGCACCGATAGAGCCTGAGTGATACAGCAGAGTAATGTTGACCTCCACAAGTCTGGTTCATTGGCTTTTTATTAGCAAACTCCTTAGATTAAAAGTATATAAATACATGGAGGCAGTGCACCTGATGGGATATGCCATGTAATGTCACCAGTTTTGATCAGAGAAGCTGAAAGGGGACAAACTCCTGCATCTATAAATGTGGCTCTCCTTAGGCGATGTCCTGGAGACAGGGATCTTTTGATGGATTATGGATTCCATACATTTTGGGAGAAGTTTTGTGATTCAAAGTACTTTTTGGACTTAATGACCCCATCCACCACCTAATCTGAGCAATATGGGGGTAGGAGCATCATGGTGTGGGTGCTTTGCTGCAGGGGTATGGGACACTGTTTGTAAAGTTAAGCAGTCAAAAATTAGGAGCAATATTTATGGTTATTTAGAAGGTGTTTCAGGAGAAAAATAAGGGGGTTATTTTTTCCCCCAAGTTATTTTTTCATTACGTCATTCATTCATTTATAAAAACCTTACTTTGTTAAATAAACATTTAGTTTGGAGCTAAATATTTAATTTGCACATTAAATATTTAGTTTTTTAAACAAATATTTAGCTCCAAATAAAATATTTATTTAACAAACAAAATATTTAGCTTGCACCAAGCGAGCTAAATATTTGCCTAGCTTTGCGATAGCTAAATATTCAGCAAATATGCAAATTCCCTTGCAGAAAACCGAACTAAATATGTAATTTGCCAACTAAATATTTAGCTTAAAAGTAAATATTTATTTATCAAAGTAAGATTTTTATAAATAAATGAATGAAATAGTGAAAACATGACTTGGAAGAAAAATAATTCTCCCTTATTTTTTTTCTCTTAAAACAAATAACCATAAGTATTACTCCTAATTTTTGACTGTTTAACTTTACAAACGGCACCCCATACAGGGGGACTGGAGCCTTTTTACAAAATAGATAACATCAAGACGGAAGAATATTTTGTAAAAATACTGAAGCAACATCTTCAACGTCTTCAGAATACACCATGACCCTAAGCATATGTATGCTTAAGCATATGGAGCAATTATTTTCTAACTTCTTAAAGGACAACAAGGTCAAAGTGATGGAGGAGCAACACAAACACCTGATATCAGTCCCATTGTTACTGAAGCCAGAGCTAAGAGGGTGTGTTTGAGCAGAGAAGCCAAATAAAACCAGCATGCTTCTGGAAGAAGAGATTTTTGATCCCTACAAAGTATTTTGAGGTAAAATAAAGCTTGAAATAAAAAAAAAACAAACTGACTTAGCCATAGCAGTTCTGTCAAGAGGAATTTTCCCAATTTTTTTTTTTTTTTAGAAAGATAGATTAAAGAAATAAATCTAAAACAAAGATTCTCTCATAACTCCGACATAAAGGAAATAGAAATCATTTTGGTAATCTACACTGACCTTAAAAAGGAAAAACTTAAGTCTGTCTTAATGACAGTCGGACAAAATAATGGCTATTTTTTCTGTACGTTGAAGGTAAAGTCCTGGGTTCAAATAAGATAACATAAAGTGCAATTTGGTCACATGCAAAACACTGCTGTTTATTGTTTACAGAATCTTGAGAGATAAAATGAGATGTCTATCTGAAATCATTGTAAACATATCTGTCTAGTCATGAAAACTAAACACAGAAAAGACCCACGGATTGAAGCTGTGCACCATAAAACGTCCGGTGTTATGCCACGTTGTCCACAAGGTGACAGTCTAAGACAAGTCTGTAAGCTAGTGTCCTGACACCACATTTTAACACACAACAATAACAACAACAAACAAGACCTCATCACTAAGGTTCTCTCTTTAGCCTAATATATTCTAACAGTAGTGTTACAGGGCTGGGCACTGATGGATTGCATATTGTTTCACATAAAGTAAAAGAAAACAACAAGTATGATCACATGGCCCTTAAATAAAAACAAAAAAACACTGACATCTCCTTTTTTCACCTTAAAGGACCCAAGAAACTGCTGTTTTGCATAAATGAAAAAGAGCGACACTTAAGAACGAGCTCTCCTCTAAGTGCTACTTTCCATGTGCATCGTTGCTCACTGCCACACTCTGAGAAAACATATGTTAATCTAAAATATATAATTGCACACATCACTATAATTTGCAGAGACCACTTTTTAAATAAAATAAAATGTCTACTTTTTTTCTGTTTTCGACTGTAGCACGATGTAAACTTAGAAACCAGGGAGACGCAAAGATACAGCAAAAATGTGGCCTTGGCAGCAGATTGCATAGTGTCCCTGGGCAACTTCATCCAACTACCTCTGTCAATCCATCTGATGATCAGCTCTTAGACACATCGGAGGTAAAATATTACCCATCCTTCAAACACCCCCACAAAAGTATTTTGGTTATTTGGTCCAGTTTCTGCAGATTCCTCAATGCATAAAACTACAGTGCCTCACAAAAGCATTTACACCCCTTGAAATTTTAGGGAACTTACAAACCCTTATTCTGTTGTATTTTATGTGATAGACCTACACACAGCAGTGTATGATTGTGACATAAAGGGAATATACAGTAAAACCTTTGAGTTGTTCAGATTCCAGCTTCTTTCATCCTTCCATTGGTATTTTCATAGTTTATTACCTGTGGTTAGAGGCATTGGGTCAGGGACCCGTATAAGATGTACATCTACGGGTAAAAAAAACATATTTCATGAGTATGAGTATATATGAAAAAATGTGGGTATCATAGAGTTACAGCATGTATGAAATTTATTTATATTTTCTTATTTATTAACTCTACACCTTAAACATTAAATTGAATCAAGAATCTCCAGATAACAGTAGTTTTTAAGCCACAGAGCAAACTTTCTTACATTGGCTAATTTACAGCCGTTAATCTGTTAGCATAGCATGTACTGGATGTGAGCGTGAGGCAATGTTTTTTACTGCCTCTGTTATTAGAAACGACTTTTTGTACACTTTGCGTTATTTACGGGTCTGAGCGGTCCTAGATAATTGTGGGTAACGGGTCGGACGGATACAGTTTTGAAAAATCAGACCTGTGCAGGACTCTGGTTCCAAGCAAAGATGGAAGGGCTCTTTGTCATCACCCTAATTTTTAGCTTGCAACAGAGACGCCTTTTTAAGCATATTCAAAACTGATCCTTGACCTGGGTGGAACATACCAACAAGTTAAAGGGGCTCAGTAACTTATTTCTATATATATATATAAAAAAGCTAACTATATGATGAAGTTTAAATAAACCAATATACATCAAGCGTTCATCCTGATAGTGTTTACTTAGTACTTTTGGAACCTGAAAAGAAATTTTGCACTAGGCAATGAGCAGACTGATCACTGTGGCCATCTACTAGCACTACCTACTCATGTATCCATCAACTTGGAAGCTTCTAAGACCCTAGCTTCAATTTCAAGCTACGCTGTGTTATAATTAATGTAGTAAATGTAGTATATTATACAGAAGTATCTTGGTTATTATCATCTGCAAACTGAAACTGATTTTGCATGATACAGGCCCTCTCAGTACAACTATAAACGTAAAAACTCCAAGACTCAAAGACTCCAATGGACCAATCTGTTATGGTTTCTGTGTCAATGCATATATATATATATATATATATATATATATATATATATATATATATATGTAAACCAGAGATGGGAAGTAACGAAGTACAAATACTTCGTTACTGTACTCAGGTAGATTTTTCTGATATTTTTACTTTACTTTACTACTTATTTTTATGGCGACTTTTTACTTCTACTCCTTACATTTTTACACAAATCTCTGTACTTTCTACTCCTTACATTTTTA
>NW_015150643.1:1174998-1189168 GCF_000732505.1 Cyprinodon variegatus | reverse complement strand
AAGAAGTTTAATCAGTACTTCCACTTTTACCAGAGTATTTTTTAACACAAGTATCTGTACTTTTACTCAAGTACGGAAAGTAAGTACTTTTGCCATCTCTGATGAAAACAAACACTTGACCTAAAACTGAACACCCAATCCAAAAAACATGCTGTCAACAACATAGAGAGGCATTATTTTGTTTAGCATGGCTGATAAGAGTTTATGAAAAGACAGGAAATAACAGGAAGAAAACCTGCTAGACAATGAAAAAAGCTTGAAATGATCCTGCAGCAGTGGCAACAGATTTTTCGGAAAGAAGATGGCAAACCTGAAATTCAACTCAAGAAAATCAAATTCAAGAAAAATGGTTGTTCTCAATCCAGTCTGATGGAAGGTACCCGGTAAGCTATTTTGCAAAAGAAATTGGGAGGAACTATCATTCTCCACATGTGCAAAAAGCTGTGACACATTTCAAGGGGCATTTTGCAAGGCACTGTAATCCTATGTGTGTCAGGCATTAAAACTCAATCTGCTGGTTCCTCATTCAGCTTTTTTGGACCTGAATTTCAAATAAATACAGCAAAGAACTGAATAACTTCAGCTAAACTCAGCTAAAATGCAAGTAATGCCCTTTTCTAACAGAATCCTACTGTCAACACAGTCAAAAGTCTGCTTGACAAGTTGAAACATTGTTCACAGTGTTTTCTATCTCAAGGTCTGAATGATAAGTTTCCTCTTTTTAAATGGTCTTCCATTCTCCGTAAGACATGCATTAAAGACATATGCTTTTTTTTTAATACAATATACACCACGTGGAGATGAGCATACAGTACATACACAGCTCTACATCAACAAACCATGTGCACATTTCTCAAGAGTAGCTGATCATTGCTGACCTCTTTTTTACTCCTTTTAAATTTTCTATTTTATTTTGTTCAGGCATTTTTCTCTTTGCATCATACAAATTCATGATATTTCAGTCTGATGCTACAGTTAAAGGCATTACACGGGATAGTCTTTGAGTTTCGGAGGCTTTTGCATCATGAGTGATGTTTAGAGCTTCGAATGTTACCTTTATCAGAGTGAACAGCGGCTGCGGTGGAGCCCTGAGGCCCCCGGCGGCCCCCCGTAGATGAGGCCTCTGCTTTCCCCGCCGTGCTTCCCTTCTTCTCCTCACCTGACTTTGACGTGTCTTTCATCTTCCCGCCTTCTTGAGACCCTCCTTTAATGGGTCCGAGTACTGTTTTAGCCACGGTTGTGAGCTGGGTGACGAAGCTGGTTTTGTCCCCCGGAGACATGGACCGGGACTTGTTTGAGCAGGGGGACGCTGCGTTGGATGAAGGAGATGCTGGGTTTTCCTCCAGGACTTCCAGCTGTGTCTTCTCCTCTTTGATCCCACAGTTCCCGTTCGCTGACCTCTCCGTTCTGTGTCTGGATGCAGGGTGTGTCTGAGTTGGACCAGGGAATAAAGGTACTTTGGCCTTGGTTGCATCAGTCGCTCTGACGTTTCCGCCTATTCCTTCTTTATCTCCGGTCTCTGAGCCTTTACGCTGCCTGAATTGCTCAATGGTTGCTGTTTTCTGCACATTTTCTTTCTCTACAACCAAAGTGCCTTTTTCTTTTCCTTCCGTCTTCTCCTGAGCTTTAGTAGCACGCCCCTCTTCGATCAGTGCGCTGTGCAGCCTAGATGTGCCTGGAGTTAAGCTCTTCTCAGTTGCTTTGGTCTGAAAGGCTGTTGCCTCTGAAGTTAATGCCTTTACGCTTACCTGTTTGATACCAGAGCCTGTTTTGATGTCCGCAGATAAGGTAATAGACTTCATTTCAGCTGCATTCGTGCATCCATTGCCCCCTGCAGCCTCTTTGGGTGACGGTTTGCTTTTATCAACATCTGCTGGAGGAACTGCACTTTGCAACCCAGAGGGCTCAGGTGCTGATGTTCTAGAGTCTTTTTCCTTTGCTGTCACAATTGTGTCTCTGCTGAGTAGGGATTCCTGCCTTCCCAGCCTCCTCACATGGCTCAGGCCTCCAATGTCTGCTCCCATAGGAGGAGAAGGGGAGGAAGAAGATGATGGAGAGGGAGGAGCTGGTCCGTTCTCTCCTTCTATCTCTAGCAAACTTTGCAGGCTGTGTTCACAGTGGAAGGACTCTCGTCTGTAGTCCCCGTGGGACACCTCCAGGCTATGCTTACGCAATGACACCCCTCCCGTCAAAGGGGAAGGTGTTGACGATGATGAAGAGGAGGAGGGTAGGATGGGCCCCCCGAGCTTTTCTGCAGACTGCACCCGCTGCAGAAGGGGGGACCTGGGCGGTTCAGCACTCTTGGGACGAGGACGGGCAACGGGAGGCGAGGAGTGGAGCTTGGCAGGGAACGTTTGGGTGGTGTTGGAGCTACCCACCGTGTGGCCCGTAAGAGGTGGAGGGGAAGACGTGGTCGGGGACGGGGTGTGAGCCAGAGGGGACAGTGGGATGTTACCAGCGGATTTGCAGCGCGCAGAGCGGTACTGGCGGTGGAGTTTGGGGGAAAGGCCGTGCAGGGAGCTGGGCCTCATGTGGTGGGAGGTAGCAGGGGAGTTTGGGGTGCTCGATGCCGGAGAGCTGCTCTGGGACGACGTGCCTGAGGAGACATTTATTTACATCCTTATTAACGACATTATTTCTTATTTATTCCAATAGTTCAATTCAAAATATGAAAATCATCAAAGGGATTTACCGCAAACAGATTAATATATTTAATTTATTCATGCTTCTCCAGAGAATGCTCTGTAGATTCCCTGTGGGGTTTTGATTGGGGAAAACTTCAAGCAAAGTCATATTTAGGGGTTTAATTTTAACAAAAGACTTTATTTGAAAAATTGTTATTTTCAATGAAACTGCAATACAGTAAAAATACTGTAAGCTGTTTTATTTTTATTTTCTGTATTTTAAAAAATATTGTCACACAAACTTCACCGTGTTGTATATGCTGCAATGCATTCTGGGTAAAAAAAACACATATGTTAGGTCACTTAGAGTTAGCTCTGTCCAACCAAAACAGTTTCAAACTGAAGTTGTTTACGGGAAACATTTGTCACGGTTTTAGTTCTGTTTAAGTGTTCTTTTGAGTTTTCCGTTTCACTTTGATCCATGTTTTTCTGTGTTTTCTAGTTTTATTGTTTTAATTGCTATTTGTGGTGTTTTCAGGAGGTATTTGAGTTCTTAGCATTTGTTTGCGTAAAAATTCAAAAATATCCAGTGGACTTGATTTCCAAGATTTGAAGACGTTTCGCCACCTCTCCAGGAAGCTTTCTCAATTCAAATATCTGGATCCGCAGTGAGTTTGAGTCTTATATAGACAAAGCCTTGTATCGCTTGGAAACATGCAAATGGTAACCGATGAATGGGTCGTTTTGTTCCATCGTTAGCCTGTAATATCTGAAACCTGTCTATGATTCTGAGGGTCGGTCGTTAAAGGGGGGGATTGCCGTTAAGGGGGGATTGGCATTTCTTGTTTGCCCTGTGTTGCCCTCTTCTATCAGCCTCCTTCTCTTCTAGCTCCCTTCTAGACTCTTCTGTTCACACCTGCTCCCAATCTGCTGATTAGCCTAATCTTTGTTTCTCTCGCCCCAAATTTTCAACTTCGACTCAGTCACTGTTGCTGGTGTGTCGTCATTTCTTTGCCCCCTTGTTGAGTGAGTATTCCTGATTTTTCAATATTTTTGGATTTTGTGGATTTATTTTTTCGGATTTTTGCTTCTGTTACCCTTTTTTGGATAAATAAAGCTTGCAAGATAGTTAAACTAGTAGTTCAACTAGTCATGGATCCCTTTAAAGCCGGACATACACTGTGCGATTTTTTTCAATCATTGCACGCAGCTACAGCTCCCAATGTGGTTTTGTCGTACAGTTTGAGTTCACAGCTCACGATGTATGTGCAGCATGACGCTCTGATGCAATCTACCTGCTCACTCTGTACGTCTAAAAACGATGTCGGGCTCAGCTCCACAGTTAGATGGCGCTACTCTGACTCGTTTATCCAGAAGCCAAACGAGTAGAAGAGGAAAATGAAGCTCACTAGAGTGAAATGCGCTGCCATGGCAACTTGTGCAATTTTGTGCTGAAAGCCCTAAAAAGAAAATGCGACGACGTATTGGGACAAATACATGGCTACTACGGTCTGTCAATTTTACAGAATTAACTATTACACCTCTACTATGCTGATTGGGAGGTGGTTATGACAGGCTGATCCCCCCTCGCTACCCCCTGTACACTACACGACACATGATCAGGCTGAAAGTTGGGCTGATCAGAACATTCTCATACGTAAGCTTAAAGCAGGTGTTGATACTTTTGGTTGTATCTGCAAGTTCCAAGGAAGGCTGGGAAATAAAGTCACCATGAAGCTCTTTAGTAGAGGGAAGCAAGAAATGCTCTGACATCTCCTGAACACCAACCAACATAGCTACACATATCTTCATTGACTGTTAAAAACTTTGCTTTGAATTCCAGCAAAGTTGGATTCTCTGCCTCTCCACTCTTCTATAACACTTTGGGATTTATATTTTTAAATGAAGCACAAAGCTGACTTTCATATGAATCATCAGATGACTTTGAATCATTGCTTTCTACTACCATTTAGCCTTCTTTAGCCCAGGGGAATAAATTTTGACATTGATTTAGATTCATGAGTTAGATTCATGACGGGAGGGGCGGCCTAGTGGTTAGGGCATTGGACTTGGAATCCAGCGGTTCTGAGTTCTAGCCACACTGCTCCTCGGGCGCCCCATGATGGCAGCCCACTGTTCCCCAAGGGGATGAGTTAAATGCAGAGAGTTAATTTCGTTGCTCTGTACTTGTGACAGTGTAATGACAATAAAAACACTGAAAAAAAAAAACTAGTGGCTTAAAAATGGATGTATAGGATAAGCCTGTGTAAGCATCTTATTTACCTACATTTTTCCTTCCTCTCAACTTTCCGATCACTGTCTGCTGTATAAAGTTTCTTATATTTCTGTGGGAAATAACAAACTTCTTTTCTAAAACTCCTTTTTTATTAGTCTAGTTTTATATTACATTTAATCAATGGTGTAACGACACACAAAAATAAACATTATCTGGGTTGGGCACCATGTGAAGTACAACACCCCATCTACCCCCAGGTCCGGTCAGCTCATCTAGTATCAGGTGGGTTTAAGAGGAATTTTTTGCAACATTACATCTGCAAAGAGACGTCCTAATTCACAATTGTGTAGGGGGTCCACCAGGTGTCAGTGACGGGGCCCCTAAGAGGTCGGGGGGCCCTAAGCAACTGCAGTCTCTGCTTACCGATAGTTTCTCCATTGTATTAAATCTAAAATGGATTTTCACAGTTTCATTTGCGGTATAGTTTATGTTTGTGTTTAATGAGTCTGTGTTTCTTTTAAAGCTCTATTAATGCATTAACAGTCTCTATGTTTTATCTTTTCTTAAATATCCCTGTCTAGTTCTGGGTTGGGATCAAAGATGCAGCAATGCCTTTATTTTACAGATAAGTGTCTTACTAACCCAGATATGGGGATTCCAGAGTAGAGCGGTAACTTTGTGTAGGAGAGCGGGCGGAGAAGCTGTGGGTGGGGGATCCCGGCAGACTGTCACCGGAAGACAGCGAACGATTCAAGGAGGAGAGGCTGCGGCTTGTTTGGAGAAGGCTGGACTGCTTTGTTATCTTCCTGAAGAGCGAGCTGCGTTTCTTACTAAAAGAAAAGGAAAAAACAAACAAAACAAAGTGATTTAAACCTTACAGAGTCTGTAATCCAACCCCGTTCTTCTGTTATATGAGGACTTACTCTTGTCCCTCCTTGACTCCCGTCCTTTTGCTGCGACGCGCCATTTTGGATTTGTAGCTGGACTTGCGGGCCGGCCCTACTTTTATGGAGGTGTTCTCAAAGGGAGTGGTTGTGACTGTGACCTTGTTTCCACTCTGTGGATCACACGTTTACTTACACATTTTTAACCGATCAACATATAAGCAAAACCTTTATGTCATCTTATATGTTTAGTTTGTTGTTTTTTTACCTTCAGGATGAGCTCCACTACTTCTGTATGGACAAGACCATGGACTGACTCGCCGTTTACATGAGTGATGAGATCCCCAGCTTTAAGTCCAGCCTCCTGAGCAGGACCTCCATCCTCGACATGCTGCAATAGAAGCGGGTAGTTTTATATAAATGAGACAGATATTAAAATGCAAGTACAACAAGCAAGCCAGGTATGTTTGCAGTGACAGAACACATTTCGTCACGGTACAACAATTCATTTAAATGGATTTTAAGTAGTTGTGGTCTGTTATCGGCATTAACGGCAGACTCTTATAGGGCAATAAACCAAATATTAATCTATTCTCAAAGTTGGGTTTGGAGCTGGGTCTAATGATGACTTTCACCTTGATATTGTAGCATGTTTGCCAGCAGGTAACTCATGCTGTAATCAAGGTCCAGTCGCGATGCTCTTTATTTATGCGATACAAAAAACAGGAAATGCTTGTTCCCATGTATGCAACTGATAAAACATTGTTCCAAGGTACTGATGTTAAAACTTCAACCTGCAGAACATAATGCACCACTTTGTCCTGTTATGTCACATAAAACCCCAATAGAAGACTTGGAAGTTTTTGGCTCCAACTTGATGAATGAGTGAGAAGGATTATCCAATTTTCGGAGGCTCTGTTCACCCGCCTTCACCCGCTTCATATCTGTTCTTACCCAGACCATGTGGTGCACGCTGTAGACGTCACTGTCTCCTATGTACACACGAATTGCTCGGAGGGTGAAACCATACTTCTTGCCAGAGCGGTGGATGGTGATCGGAGAGTGCAGAACGTTCACCATGGGACAGAAATCTCTGCTTGGAGAGGAGTCCCGGGAGGAGGGATTGGACGAGAGGGAGCGAGGAGACATGGGGCTGGGCAGCGGGGAGGCACCGTGCTGCTCCACTGAGGATAGAAAGAACAGGGTTTAGATTTTTCTTCCCAACACTTTTTTTTTTATAATTTCCTAATCAAGTGATCTGAGGCGTCACCTGCTGGAATGATGACGGACAGCGCAGTAGCTGAAGCAGATTTGATGACTTTAGTCCCTGGACGTGAGCTATGCTTTTCTCCTTCAGACGACAGCTGCTGGTGTCGGACCCTTCGCAGTACCAGGTCTGTAGCGGCCCCACGGGGCCCCTGAAGATCAGGCAGTCCCAGATTACTTGCGCTGCCTGGCAGCGGCAATGATGACTCAGGTCTCAAAAGTTTGTCTGTGAAAAAAGCAGAACCATGAACCCAAAGTGAAAAGAAATGCTCCTAGAAAGTATAGATCAAATGGGTTAGGGTGGGCGGGACCCTACCTGCTGCTGTGTGGCCGTTCCCATCTTTAAGGAATGTTCTCAGGTCTCCATGAGAGGGGGCGGCCCCTTCCAGGGAGGCGCCTCTGGTTTTCACAGGAGGCTGCTTTCCTGGACCTGATGGCTCCGTGTCCAGCTCCTGAGGTGAAGCGAAGCGGCTCATATCCATGAGAGCGGAGAAGCGCCTGCGGGCTCCGGACGGTGGACTAGAGTCGCTTTCAGTGAAGAAGGACTCTGAGCAGGACAGACGCTTCCTTAAAAAACAAAGCAGAACCACATAGAAGATCAGGAAGGTTTTAAAACAAAAACAAAAAAAACATGGAGCCTAATCTGGGAGTTCTTTCACTTACATTTCCGGGGAGCTGGTCCTCCAGCTCTTGTCTCGTAGGGTGACACTCCCCAAGCTTTCTCGTTTGGTAACCCGGTCCTCCCTGTGGACCTTGTGCTCCCGTAGAGTCACAGTGTGGGGTTTGTGCTCCAGCTGGGACAGATGCTCCATACTGCTGTACACCTACAGGTTGGAGCAGTAATGTGGTTATGGGGGGGTTAGGGGTACTGCTAAAGAGAAAGAGCAGGAGGACAAAATGCTGACATATAATTTTGGTCAGAAAATGAACATCCACTCATCATCTGCAAGGCAGTAATAGTAACTGTGGGCCTACATGATTTTTTTTTTATATATATCCACACACTTAATCAGCTGTTTTGGTATTATTTTTCTTGGTGATTTAAAAATCAAACTAGTGATGGAGAACATGACATCTGAGCCGACAATGAGTGGATGCAAACCTCTAACCAGCAATGCGTCGGGCTCAAACCTTGCTGAAGCGAGGAGAGCATGACGAGAAGCGATGTATCTCCACCGGCTCATCGTCGTTGGTGTCATCTTCGTCATATGACTGCACGTGATGGTAGCGCTCAGACCGTGCTGAACCGAGGAAGAACATTGAAAAAGGCATTTATGTTTCTAGATCCTTATATCTTCACTTCACTTACAGTATATACAGCCTTTTAAAACTGTCAATTTTTATCTGAAAGGGGGCAGAAATACAAATCCTAATTCAGTACCTATTGTGGTAAAATCCTAGGAAAGAGTTTTTGTGAAATTCTTGCTCAAAATGTGTTAGGGTTCCAGTTTGTGGGGGTTGTTTTTGTTCTTTTTCAGTGTCTCCATGCATCCACCAGATGGTGACATTGTTCCTCTGTTGGTCTGGAGGGTCTCTTCCTGCTCTCAACTACTTACACTTGCAGCTCATCACCGTCTGAGGAGTATATGAGCAGCAGACTGTCACCATCTCCTCGCCAGAGTGTTTACCAGTATTGGGTACTCTAGCCCCTCTGAGTTTTGTTGAGTCAATACTTTGAGTTTTTTTTTTTTACCCAGTTATTCTCTGTGAATCTTTGACAGGATTTCTACAGATCCACTGGAAAAAGCTGGTCCGTCAAGCCCTGGAAGGAATCCTCTCGTCTCGCTGAGAAAGAAACGTTTCACCTTATCAGAACGCCACCGACTTCAGGAAAACTAGTGACAGTCTGCTCCGCTGCTCCTCAGGACCACCATAAGTCTGCCTGTCCGCCCTCCAGCTAAGTAATCTCCAAAACAGTTCAAGCCTCCACAAACAGGAACCCTCGGGTAACCTCAAAACCACAACAAGCTTCCACTTCCGGTTTACCAGACTGCTGGATTCCCCCAAGCTGAGAAACCAGTTGTTTAGTCACTTTGTTCACCTTTGTTCAAATAAACTGTTGAAATTCTTTCTGACTCTGTGAGTGCTTCTGCATGTGGTCAAAACATAGAAGGGCCATCATGACAAGATGGAGACAACAGTAAACTCAAGGTGAGGTTTAGCTCCTGAATGGAGCTGAAGGAACCACTGGGGCTGCTCCCGACATTCCTAAATGCCTTAGAAATGTACGTATGTGCTTGATTACAACATTTCCTGCCAAACCCAACAATTTAAAAGGATAATTTTTCATTTTATTTTTATTATTGTTAATTTGTATACCATATTATGTATTATCTGAGTCAATGAATGAAAGATTAAAAAATAAAAAAAATCCAAACCCAATCCAAAAAAACAAACAAAAGAAGTATTTCAATTACAAACTTATTCCCAATTTGTATTATAATTTCATATAATGAATTGATTGTGTGTGATTGAGTTCTGAACTCTGGGCTCAATGCCTCAGGGACATAAACATACTGTCAAAATAACTGGTGTCTTCCTCTGACTCAAGGTGAGGGATGAACTCCGCTTTCTGTCTCAGCAGGCTGTTCCAGTCCACCTCTGTGAAGAACGAGTGCTGCTTGACCTCGAAAGCACCACCTGGAGAGCAGGAAGGGAAAAGAAGGAGGTCAGAGCATTTAAAAAAAAAACAGACTGAGAGTCAGGGTCATAAGCGTCGTTAGACCTATTTAAGGGTGGCTTCAGCCACCCTTTCTTTGGCATTAGCCACCCTATAATTATTTTGCGATTTTAAAAAATATATTTTTTGGAATATATTGGAATTTCAGATTTAAGGGAGTTAGAAAGTTCACTTAGTAAAAGTGCAAATAATAAATCTGATTACCGATTACTTTTAAGCTGGTTGAACATACTGCGACAGACTGGTGACCTGTCCAGGGTGATCCCACCTCTCACCCAGAACGTGGCTAGAGATATGCACCAGCACCTCCTGATCCCACTGAGGGATAAGGTTAAAGAAAATGGATGGTTGAACATAGTCCGCTCTCCCAGATTCTATCAAATCAGTATTGATACCCTCAGGGGCGGATTTAGGAAATTTGGGGCCCTAGGCAAAGACAGGCAGGGGGCCCCCTGAGAAGTAAACCCATAAAACAGACCCATTCTACAGATAGAGAAATGTTAATAGAATAGACATCCATTATTTGTTCTAGGTTTTGTCCCTCTCTTCTTGTCCCTTTTTCCTCTCTATTTATCAGCGTTCTGATGGCATTTTAGCCAAAGGATTTTTATCAAAAACATAATTAATGAGCACAAATAAGGATTAGTTGTATTAACCATACATGGAAACAGAGTTTTATGGGGCCCCCAGAACTTGGGGCCCTGGGCAACTGCCTAGTATTGCCTAATGGTAAATCCCCCCCTGGATACCCTGCTAGTGGATGTTCTTGACAGAAAGATGGAGTTGCTTAATCATATTCTGCTTAAGGTCCCATAAGATCTTGTCCGAGTCCTGGTTTAAAAGTAAATTAATTTTAAAAAGTGACCCAAAATTGACCGCCAATAAATGTTCTACAAAATTGATATATTTATTTGATTTCTTTGATTTGTACTGTCTGTTTAGATTTATGTGATATTTTTTGCACAAAATATATAAGTGAATATTGTAACAGTTATGTTTTCAACTATAAGCATTAAATTGATAAATGTTATTCGCATTTTCTTTATCCTTTCCAACAAAAAAAAAAAGGCTTCGCGCAGGTAGCTCCCTTTCCTTATGAGCCGTCCCCACCAACTTTCAACACAAAGTTACACGCTTGTCTTAGACAACGCCTTAGCAGGTGCACTGAAAAAATTCGGCGCGCGCATAGCGCGCGCATTATCTTCTGGGGGCTGAGCCACCCTTGTCTCTTAAACCTAGAGACGCCCCTGGTCAGGGTGATGAGTACAGCCCTAAAGCCTGGAGGTGTTTTCTGACCCCAACAGAGGTGACTTGTTTGATTAAACTGTCTTCGATGGGAAATACATGAAGACATTTTTCTTCTAGATCAGCAAGAACCAAGGTTACAGGTACCTAGGCAGCTCTTCTCTTGGTGGGGGAAGGGATTTCCATCTCTACCGGCTTTGCAGATCTAGAGGCTGAACGTTTTGCCCAGTTTGTGCAAAACAGCTAAAGCCTGATGAGATTGAATTAGTGACCGACTAGATTTTTTTCAAGTCTTACTGAAAGGAGACTGACCTGTGCCAAGTCGCGCCAGAGGATTTGTCTGCAGCAGAGAGGAGATCAGGTGCTGGGCATCCACAGGAAGAGCCTCGTCTCCTTCTGGCCACGCTATGTCATCTGCGGATGAGGCAATGGGAAGGATACAAGATGGCAAAATAATGAGGAGGTTAAAAATATTGGAGAACATTTTTTTTTTGAGTGTGTGCAGATGAAATAAGAACGCTGACTTATCTGTTTATAATTTGCAAAATTTGCAGTATATGTATTCAATTAATGTGGAGGACGCTTGTTTACTTCTCACCTGTGATGACTTGTCCAAACAGCTCTTCTGGAGTATCTCCAAAAAAAGGCACACAACCCACCAGGAACTCATACAGGATGATGCCCATAGCCCACCAGTCCACAGGCTTCCCATAACCCTGACGGAGAATCACCTCTGGGGCGATGTACTCTGGAGTTCCACACACCTAGAAGAAAAAAAACAAGACCTGATGGAATCAACGCTATTATGAGCTTTCTTTAATGACAATTACAACCCGACTTGCTTTCATTATGAATTTGTAAATTTTCTTCCCCTGTTTCTATCTAAAAGAATCCAAGAGTTTGAGGTACATCCTCTTCACAAAAATAACGCCTGATTGAGTAAATCCCCTCACAGATGCCAAGACTACATGAAAGCCCAAAAATGTTTTTTCATGTGCAGATGGGCTTCGCAGTGAATGCTAACAATTTTCTGGCTTGGATAAATAATGAGGCTCGTATTCAAAGCAGTAGCAGAGAATAAAAAGGGCTTGTGATTTGAAAGTGTTCTTAAAAGAGACACAGTATGATTGCAACGGCTGGGGAAATACTGGTCTATTGTTCCTCCAACTGTTAAAGGTCTCATTTTATCAGGCTTTGGAAATGCCTACTGCACAATGAGAGGCAACATCTTTTCATGGAAAGCAGACATCAAAGGAGCCTTTTATGTTTAAACTTAGATCATAATGAATCAGTCCACCTCGTCCTTCTGCCAGAAAGACAGAAACGTTGCCTCTAGTGGAAATGTGAGGAGCTTCTTTTTATCAAACAAAGCAGAACCAGCGCACTGGAAAAGAACCAAGTCCCTTCAGGTTTTCTCATGTGGAGGTGTTACAACCTCAAGCTTCAATTGATTTACTGGGATTTCATGAGATAGACTATAATGGATTTTTATAACATTGAAGAGTTAAAGGAAAATAGTACACATTTTTTTTATTTCTTTAATTAATTAAATTAAATTACATAAAGGTGAACTTTGCTTATCAATTTAGGAAAGTCTGAGGCGACTGATCTAACTTGATTCAGTTTAGAGATATCTGAGTGAAGGGGTTGTATGCCATAGTTTTTAGATATTTATCTGGAAAAATGTTTTTTTGTTTAAGCAGCATTTTCTATCCACTTAGCATTTAAAGCCTGAATCCTATAAAGCACCTGTGTCAAACTCAAGGCCTGTGGGCCCAGTCCATCCCACAATGGAAATTAATTCGGCCTTAAAGGCATGTTATGTCATAAAATCGGGCTTATATCAGTAATGCCGAGCAGAATCACCAAATCTAAGCATTCATAAATAACAAAATTACTTTTTTTCCCCCCAGATACTGCTATATTTTAGTGACTTAATTAATCAATTTTATTTTGTTTACACACTTGTGTTCATACATCCAAATGTATTGACAGAATGTGTTTCAAAGCTGCTTACCTTTGCTTCTACTTCTTTTTTTCTGGCAAGAGCTGCTGAAACAAAGCCCTGCAGAACCAAGACGTATTTGCCGGGTCCTGCCACACCCAACCCCCCACACATTCACCACTGGAAGATCTGCACCAACCATTTTTGGACTCCCCTACCCTCAGCCCCCTACAAACCGTAAGCTCTCTTCTTGCTTATTTGTAAGTTACCAATCATTACCTTAATTATCAATCATTTTCTCTTCATCCGAGGTCTGTGCCTCACTTTTTCCCCAGGGAAGACCCAGGTCTGATCCTTTGCACATTTATTACCAGTTAAATAAACATTGGACTTTTTCTTGTCTCCAGTGAGTCTCTGTGTCTGGGTTTAGGCATTTAACAGCTGCCATGATCCAGCATTCATCCTTAATCAGTTATAGCAAAAAACATTTAATTTTTTATTTTATAAACTTTGTCATGGCTTTTGAATTGGAAATACTGATCTTTAAGTTGAATTGATTTTATATTTTCTTTATGTTACTGAAATCATTACAAATGTTCAGTTTCATTCATGCAGCTGCAAATGGCCCTTTTAACCCTTTAAATTTTAAGAAAATTCAATCTTTTTTAAACTAGAGCTCGTATTACACACTCTGACAAATGAAAACAAATATCAGTTTTTAACAAGTTAAATTAGACAAGTTATTTGTATCCTTTGTGATATATTAGGTATTTTTGTGTAATTTATTAGATTTTCTTTTCACCAGATGTGTCTGACTCACTGACCTCTACACTGATGATGTAGAGGTCTCAAAAACTCCTCTATCAAATATGATAAACTGTGAGTTAAAGTGTTTAACATGATGATTCTGAAATGAACAGATATTAACACTTCTGATATAAAACATTAAAGATGTAAAGGTTTCACATTTCTGACCTAGGATGTTAAAACAACACATTCAAGGGACAAGTTTCAAGGTCTTGAGATTGTCCATATGAAATATAGACTTCAGAGTATAGAACACAGCTTTTTTCTCCCTCTTTGCTCAACATCTTCCTTTAAATTCCTTCTCATTGTTCATTTTTAAGTGTTTGTTTTTCATGGAAAATGAACCAAAGAATTAGGGATGCACGATATAATTGGCCCCCTATCGGTATCGGCCTGTATCGGCCATAAAACTGAATATCGGACATCGGCCACCCCACCGATATTTAACCCGATATTTGATCAGCTTCTGAGTTTCTAAAGTCT
>NW_015150643.1:1163311-1174619 GCF_000732505.1 Cyprinodon variegatus | reverse complement strand
GCGCTTTTAGGAAATCCTAAAATTTGACTATATTTGAGTATATTATTTTTCAAAGTGTCAGAAATGGATAACAAAACTGCTATTTTCAATGACTACTTATTTTTGTCCAGCTTTAACATCGGTATCGATATCGTTTATCGGCTACATGAGTTTTAAAATATCGGCATATCGGATATCGGCCAAAATCCCAATATCGTGCATCCCTACAAAGAATTATAATAATCAAAATAAAAAAATGTAATCTAATAGATATAGAGGTTTAAAAACTCAAATCCCTTGAAAAACAAAAAAAATATTTTTAAAATGTTAATACATGTGGGAGCTGTAGAGAGTCTCTTATCCATATCCATTTGTCTACATTTACCTGTTTATCCAAAAACTCTCGTGTATCCTTCTCTATGTGCCCCTCATACAGGTTAGTGGTCAGACTCATCAGGCCAATCTTAGACAGACCAAAATCCGTCAGCTTGATGTGTCCCATTGATGTTATTAGGAGGCTGTGAATAAAAACCACACAGTCAAACATTTTAATTATTCTGAAACTTCCCAGCGATGCTTAAAAGAAAAAAAACTCCATCTTACTTGTCAGGCTTGAGGTCACGGTGTACGATTCCATAGTTGTGAAGGTACTCCAATGCAAGGACTGTCTCTGCGAAGTACATGCGTGCCATTTCCACAGGCAGAGCCCCGATGTTCTTCAGCAGAGTGGCACAGTCCCCTCCTGCAGAAAGAGAGCTTTGTGTGTCATCAGCACCTTTAAAGAAACCTCTCTTCCGACATTGTTTTAGGTTAAAGGAAAGGGCAATCGATTGAATGTCGGACAGAAATGTGCATTAAGTGCTATTTTGTAAGTAATGCTGACTGTTCTTTGAGTTGGACGACATGATGCGTCTCAAGGACATCATGTCCAGTTTTCTGGTGTTAGGCCGTTAATCGCCAAGGATGAAAATAAAGAAAAAGAGCTAGCTTTTGAGGGTAGTTAGAGGCAGTGTTGCCATTTTATGCCAATTTTATGCAATAATGAAACAGACCTATACATTTTTTATGAGGATTTGTAAAGAGGTCTGCCTAGCACTCGTCCATACTAAAATAAATCGCCTCTCAAAAATGAATATGCTCCTTGACCTTTTATTGCATTTAGTTACATTACAAATACAAATCTTTTTTTTTAATTAAAATGTTCATTTGGGACACTTAGACTTGACTCAAGACAGCAATTTCATATAGGAAACAACACAAATAAAGTAAACAAAAACAACAAAACAAAAAAATATCCCAGGATGCAAATCTAACCCTGTCCTAAGTCATATAATGATCAAATGCGAGTTATTTATGCTTTATACTAGTTCCTTGTAGTTTATTTGGTACATACTGAGAAACAAGCAGCACATAACACAGGGGCTGATGAATATCTTAACCTTTAAACATCTCAAAGAGCTCTGTTTGGTCCAATCAAAATATAGAAGGTGCATAAAACAGAAGGTTAGATGAAGAAGTGATCAGACACCAAAAAAGATACTAACGCCTGAGAAGCTCAGTTGAGATATAGGTTTAAGTTAAAGAGACAAACCCCTAAACTGTAAATTTAATATGAATATTTTATTTGCAGTAGGGAACACTTTTTTTCTCCACAATTAAAACTACATCTGTTTATGTATTTAATAAAAGAAATAAAACACATTTTTAGTTTTCTGAAGTTTACTAAACTAATTAATTAAGAACAAAAACCAAAGCTGTATCCTAACATACAAGATAGCCCTAAATAGGACAATTTAGGGTCGACAATATATCAATATAAAAAAATATCAAGAGTTTTTTAACGAACTGTATCGTCTACATAGAGTTCACAGCTGGCACATGAGTAGCGAAGAGAAAAGTCAAAAAATGAAGAAACTAAAGAACAATGGGCTGAGTATAGAGCCTTGTGGAATGCCCATTTTTATATTCAAAAGTGAGGAAGTGTCTTGAATTTCTTAAACTCAAAACACAATCAAAGTGTATCCAGGGATTGAACATTTATCTAAATATTTTTGCTCTAGTTATCTTTCTCAGAAGCTGCTATGTGTTCATGCTTCTTGGTCTACATCTCCAGATCCTCACCTTCCACATACTCCATCACCATGCAGAGATGCCGTCGAGTTTCGAAAGAACAGAACATGGACACAACAAAGGGATTCTCTGCAAAAGTGAGGATGTCCCTTTCCACAAAGGCTTGCTGGATTTGGTTCCTCAGGATCAGGTTTTGCTTGTTGATTTTCTTCATGGCAAACCGTTGACGTGTCTCCAAATGACGCACCAAATACACAGCCCTAGTTTACACAGAGAAAATCCATGTCTGTTTCATCTGTGTTTTACAGTATCACTTGCACCCAAGCCCATACACATGAGTGGGTTACAAAGGATGCTGCACTGATTGGCTTACCCGTACGCTCCGTTACTGATCAGCTTGATGGTTTGGAAGTCTGCTTCTCCTGGTGGTTTCATTGCTCGTATCTTTCCCTGTGGATCAAAAGGCAGCTGCTTTGAAGAATATCATTCAGTATGAGCTTAACTTGTTTATATCATGCTAAAATGTTTAATTCCAGTGCTTTTTTATCAAAACCCATTTTTACCTCTGCCAAGGAGGTTATGTTTTTAGGAGATTTTTGTTTTTTCCTGTCTGTCTGTTCGCCTTTTTACAAGATAACTTATAACGTTATGAATGGATTTTAATGGTGGTGAAACAAGCAGTTTCCACCTCCATCAGAGATTGGCAGCAGTGAATATGGAAAGCTTCAGCATCGGACTCAAAAAAGCCAAGAATTATTATGGTGAAGCCAAAAACACAGGAAAAGGCTTGAAATTTTGATCTGCTGATCAAATAAGAAAGCAGAGTGTATGAAGAAGGTGAGAACAGAACAAACACCAGAGGCTGCAGCCATTCGCTGAGCCTTATTTATGAAAGGACTTTAAGGAAATTGTTACCAAAGGTGCATTTCATGCCAAGGAACAATTAAAATTTGTTAATGAAGCAGACCATGTCCAGGTTTTAGTTATAGATTTAAGTCACAATATGGTGCCAAAATGTGCAGCTTGGCCGAGGTCTGCGCTCTCATAGTTTTTTTCTAGTTATCTCTAATTTGGAAGCTTGCCTAATGCTACAGGAAAGCCTGGAGTGATAGTGTCAGGTTTTCTAGATGTCAGAAGAAATTAGCTTAATTAATTTCACCAATGCCAATTCAACATAAATGAAGCAGTGTTGCTAAAAAATACTAACTGATCTGAGAAAAAAAAAAAGGTGTAAACTCTATAACAGATGCTCCTCTTTTTTTTCTGTATTAGCACCTTCAGGATAAAAGCTTCAATGAACAGCAGTTTTTCCAACAAGCTTTTTTGTATGTAAATATAAAAACGACTTTTATCTGCATTATAAATTAAATTCCATACTAATACAGAAAGTAAAACTATGGAAATCTCAATCCTGATGTATCCTGACACTAAATAACGACCTCCCATCCCACTGACCTTTAGCATGGACCCCGACCTGAGGAGGAATAACAGGAAATATTTCAGTCTCACCTCTGTTGAGTCGTCTGTTTCAGGCGTTACTGGCCCCTCGCTGTCATAGCTTTCCAGGTTCACCATGTCTAATAATAAAAAGTATTTTGTCAAATTAGTTTTAAAGTCATTTCCTTTCCAAATTAGGAACCATTCTGTGTTGCTTTGGCCCTTAACCTTCAATCGGATCTCTTGTCAGACCCAGCTGGCTGATGATGTAACGAGGAATGTCAGTTTTCATTAGATGACCCTCCTTGGCATGGTCCTCTGCTGCCTCCAGGAGATGGTAAAACTCCTCCGGATTAAACTCCTGGAGACCAGAGCAGTAGGGTGGAAAATGGTTATAAAAGTTGTAAACTTTAAGAACTTATAATTGATTTAGTTTGCTGATAATAAAAACAAATCAAAGCTTAAAAAGGAGCTCCAAGATTTATTTCTGCAGTGGGTAATGTTACTAACAAATCCTGTCAAAACATGTAAGCGGGGTCAAGGGATTGAGCTTTCTTTCAATGTTTGTACAGTTGAGCACATGAGGGGGGAAATCTGCAGAGGGGGCTAAAGATTAAGATGAGGGCAAGGAGGACATCCAGCCTTAAGGACTAGAAGGTCATCAAGAAATTCAAGTCGTTCTAATATATTTTACAGATGCACCACCATTCAACAGGCTCCTAATCACTCATAGACATATTCAATAAATTAGAACAGAGAGGTACAGAGGACCCTGGCCCGTGAAAGTCACCTAAATTGGTTAGACAAGGGAGCAGCTGTAGCTCTTGTCACTGGAGGCTGCAGGTTATTTATCCAAGACATTAGAATCAGCTCTAAGTGTTTCTAACTAATGACCTGGAAGATTGTACTCACTGTTTCATGTTTGCACACTGTAGCTTACAGTATACTGAGAAACTGTTACCAAATTCACTGCTGGTCATATATGTTGATTCAACAAGAACATTTTGGTATTTTTTTTACTCTTACTCTTATTCCATGAACCTATTTTCTTAATCTTAGTCTGTTTCTATTTTTACTGGGTTTTATTTTCGCTTCAATGACATAGTTTCCCTGCGGCAGTCATAAAGTGATCAATAATCTTGTGTTATTGGCTTTATTAATGATCTTCACTGCATTTGATGCGATTATTGGCAGAGCTTTGACTTGGACGTTCCAAAATTTGAAGTCGATCCTAGAGATGCACCGATCAGATATTAATATCTGGTCCCAATATTGAAGATAATTCTAGATCGATTATCACTGAAAATGGGCCTGATCCATAGGGGCAGATCTATCCAGTCAGTTTCTATGATACAGTTACATTAAGATAAAAGCTTTTTGAACAACAGAAAACTGTATTTATTTGATGTAATAGGTACATCATTTTAAACCTTTACAGTTGTACATTTGTCTTCATGGGGGAATCTGCCCTATTAAAACTAGTTATTGTTTTCAAAACTTAATTTTCCATTCCTATACTAATCCCACGTAGCCTTTTGGGATATATGTCAACATTTATTTACAACATAGATCATTATTGTTTGTGGGAAGGAGTTTTATGACAGCCTCTTAAAAGATTAACAGTAGTGATAACATTCAAGCAAACAGAGCTCTGGTATTTGAAAGTAACGAGATCAGCAGATATCCATATTCAAGTATTAGAGCGGAATTGGAAGTGGAAATGTATGGATTGGTGCATCTCTACTTGGTCTTTCTTTAAATGTGCTTGGTCTGTAAGTTTCACATAGTCATTTCTAATTTGCAGGTAGATTTTTATTTCAGTGCTTTCAGGAATTCACTTTTATTCATTAATGATGGAACGCAACCTTTTAATGTATTAACAAACAGCAGATGGTGACTTATTGTCTTTGCACCTTTAAAATCTTTAAAAACAAACTCAATCAAATCCAATAAAGCCACGTTAAAGTCTTGTAAAAACCAGAGATCAGAAACTGGTCAACAATTATGACACTATCTCTATAAATAACAATTCACCTACCAAGGTCAATATTATATAATACTCGATTCAACTTAATTGTTACAAGGCTGAAAAATGCATATAAGGGATCATTTGATCTTACTATTTTTTGTATTGCAATAAGATTGTATATATAAAAAATAAATATAATGAAAGAAAGAAACATAAAAAACTGAGGTTTATCTGCCTTTTAAGCTGATCATGATTTGAACCAGTAATCCTACAGAAACGTGTCTAGTTTATGAGTTCCGAGCATGTAATTTGCACAATCAAGGGTGCACCCTATGGAAGCAAATCGTTACCATATTTAAAATGAAAAAGCATTTCCAGAAATGCTTCCATACGCACCAACTTAGCACCAATACTTAGATGTGAAAACAATCGTTTCCACAGATGTTATCTACTTCTGCAAAGGTATGACAATCGAGGTGCTAAACTTTATTTATATTTAATAGCAGTAATTTCAGCTTTTATCATTTCACCGGTACTAATTAATGCATGTTAGTAAGGTAATATAGAAATTATTTTAGGGGTTTCGTGATTTTATAAAAACAATCTGTATCAATCAAATTTGGAATTGGCTTTTCATGCTTTTTAAAGATCGGGAATCAGTGATCGACCAGAAACCTCCAATCGGTGCCTAGTATTAACCCACAACAGAGATTCACCTTTTCATTAACCTATTATATTCCTGTATAATAAAATCCTGTAAAATTACAAAACCAAAAAAAACCTTCTTACTACTGAAATCAAAAAAATAAAAAGCACAATAACAACGTAGTTCAAAAACAGACTCTAGTACACCAAGACAGAATGAAAAACACTTCTTTATGTCATTTTTTTCAGTTTTCGGTCCCAATCCTGAAACCAATTCTGCATGGAATGAGTCATGCAGGGTCGTAGGGGTAAAATCCTCTTATGAAACCTAGTCGAGCTGAGCTCCGCAGATAAACCCACTTTTGGATATTCTCCAACTTTAAATGACATCACGGTCACGGTCTGACTGACTCAGACTGGAAAGCAGCCAATGAGCAGGGCCGCTGGAATTAGCTATACTGTGGCAAGACAAATTTTAATCTATATGCAAATGTCTCTGTCAGCTATACAAACAGCCTCCCACCTTTGGTTTTTAGCTGTTTTACATTTCTACCCCCTTCTGTGTAATAGATTTGGGTACTTAAAAACTTGTAATGGACTTAAAGATCAGTATATGAGAGCAATCTATTTCCTGAAGGTTTCAAAAAGTTTAAAATGCCTAGTAGGCTACGATGTGGCTAAAGGACGTCTTGATTAAACTTACCAGACACTCTAAAAGCCTCGCGGGTCGGGAGATGATGATTAGAAGCTTTTTCACCAGCTCTGTGACAAAGGCTACTTCTGAGCTTTCCGAGCGTTTGAAGGCCTGGGACAAAGACAGAGACAGTAACACAAGCATGCACATGTAGAATTATAAAAAAGAGCTGTCTATGTTAAGTATAGTAGAAGAATCAAAGGGAGTACAAAAAAAAAAAGAAACAAAGAAACGTGTTAACAATTTGTGGATTTGTGGGATATTTGTTCCAAATGACACTTGTGCTCCTCTTCAAAATAGTTCATATAATTATTCATATAAACTGGAAGCATGAAGCTGGAATTCAGTGTTTACCCATTTTAATCATGTTATGAATCAGAACTACAACTTCCCGGTTTAGAAATACAACTCCCGTCCCTCTGATATCACATCCTCACGCCGTAGCATCTCTAAATCCACCAAGAAAACCATCTTTCTTTCTCTCTTTCCATGGACCTCGGTCTGGATGCAAAGGAGAGATGCCAAACTTCTAGCTGGAGGGCACATTCCACCTGATGCAATCCCCAGAACCGGTGTCCATTTTTGTTTGCTGCATCGCTCGTTAAAAAAGCTCTAAACCTTAAGCTCTTTATAACCTTGGTGGCAGGGCCCGAAATTAACTTTTTTGACTACTGGCCAAGTGGTCCGGAAGACAAAATTATATGCCGGCTAAGCATTATTTTTACCCGCCAGAAAAAAACAAACAAAAACAATATCCTCTCATGTATTTTTAAGGTACATATCATTTCTGTAAGGCAGGGGTCTTCAACGTTTTCCAGCCATGGGTCCCCCAAACTGATGGCCAGATGGAGCAGGGACCCCCCCAATTATATATATTGCATGAAATTGTGTTATATCAAACTGATCCTATAGTCACTCTATTACAGATGGAGTAATGTGACGAAAGTAATTTCTCCCTGGGATTATTAAAGTATTTCTGATTCCTGGTTGATGGGACAGGTGTTGTGAATGAAACGGTGCCCAGCTTGAAAGAGCTCCTGTGTGTCGCTGAATGTGAGCATTGATGACTGAAAGACATCTTCTGCCTCCATTTATCTGTTTACTACAGTGTGTTGAATTTATGTTCATGTGGATTTAAAGACATTTCAATTAGTGGAAAAATTTGCAAAAAAAAGTCTAATCGACCAAAACTTCGGTGAACCTCCGTGGACACCCCCTAGGGGTCGCTGACCCCTGTTGAAGACCTCTGCTCTAAGGCATAAAGTTAAATGCAAACAAAATTACTGTAAAAGATAATGTAGTTTTATTAAATAAAGTTGTAGTTCATTTCATTAAATTTCAGTCAAAAAAGTGCAAAATACTTTTATGTGCAACAGTGACAATACAAAAAACATAAAAAAAACAGGAGTCTATTTTCATTTGTTATATAGATCATAAATAAAAGCAAAGCCTTTCTTCCAGTGGCATGAGCAGTGCAAAACAATATCTTCATCTTTCTGTTTTTGTGGCGATATAGCCATCAGCTCTCTCACAGTTGCTGTATGGGTTGTTTGAACTGAGCCTGAGACCTGGACATCCAGTGAATGTGGCATTTATTGTGTTTGCATACACGGATGCTCTCCACTTTCATAGACTGACAGGCAGCGACAAATTAATCGTGTTTGGTCTATTTTGCATATTTG
Source organism: Cyprinodon variegatus (assembly GCF_000732505.1). NCBI lineage: Eukaryota > Metazoa > Chordata > Actinopteri > Cyprinodontiformes > Cyprinodontidae > Cyprinodon > Cyprinodon variegatus. The sequence continues at coordinate 1,166,143 of NW_015150643.1, read as the reverse complement.
CTGCATTCTGAGCATCGCATTAGTGTAGCATCATCATAAATAAGCCAGTTTCTTGCGATACAGTCTTCAATAAAATGCCATTTTCCAATAAACTTTCTCTTCACCCCTGGGGGCTGTAGATCCTCGCCCCTCCTCCTCATCGGCATTTGTCTTTTAGAAGGCTTGGCTGCTCCAACTATATAACGCCACAGTTTGCCTAGCGGCAGAGTTGTTGTTAAACAACGGGTTGTGGGAGGTGTAACCTCTGTAGGCGCGTCTGTCCATTGCTGTGTGAGGAACAGACAGCAGAGGGACAAAGAGAAAGAGGGGAGACTTGCCAAAATAAAAGATGGAGGGACGTGACTGAAGCGCAACTGTGGATGAAACATTTACCCGCCTTGTGTTGAACGGTGCTCTGGAAAATGAAAAATTTTGTCACATTTGGTTAGTGGCGAATGTAATTTTGCAACCTGCTTACTGGTACGCCAGTTCTGATGCAATGTAGGAGGAGTTTTTCAATCTCTGCCGATCGACCAAGATACTGTAGCACCAGGTTTATGTCCTGGCCAGCTGTCCTATGTCTAGTGTACCATTCTGCACTGTGAGCGGCTGTATTCCTGAGCTGTGAGCTGCAAGAACAGCCACTAAACTACAGCAGCATTGCATCCCCACACAATCACTCGTTTCCACACAAATTTCAATGCTGTCACATCAAATGTATCATGTTTGGTGGTAATTTTTCATTATTGGATTAACTGAAACTCAACTGATTTGACTGTTACCACAGACGGCCACTGTCACACGTCTGTTTGCTATATCAGCTGTGCTGCTAATCTGATGGACGTCCCCTCATCACAGCAGCTGAGCTAATGAATTGAAGAATAACAAAACTCTACCTCAAGGACTTATTTGAAGTCTTTTATTACGGATAATTTCATGTATTCTGTGTTTATTCCAGTAGCTTGTAGTGTTTGCATAGTTTATTAGACATAGTAATACACTAGTAATAGTAATAAACATCCAGACACTAATGTGCTGAAGACTCTCAGTCACCTAGGTCATAGTCATTCCAAAAAAAAAAAAAAAAGTTTGAAGACATTTTGCTTCCCATCCAAGAAGGCTTTTCAATTCAAAATGTCAGAAATAGTGTTGAGTTCGAGGCCAACAAAGCCTTGTTTTTGTTTAGAAAATATGCTAATTAGCCTGCAATGTCCCATACCTGTATATGTCCCTGAAATGGAGGTGGTTAAAGGGAATTGTTGGCCTGGCTGAATAGGCGAGGTCTTCTGTTCCCCTGTAAAGGGGTTGGGGTTGCAATGATAACAGGAAGGGGTCAACTCAATTGCTGCATTGTAGATTTTGGAAAGCCGAAGTCTGTTTGAGGTTGGTTTTTCCTTCTTAATATAAATGGCTTCCTTCACGCCCCTTTCAAACCACCACTTGTCCAAAATGTGAACATTCTGGTCCTATGTCATGTATTACATTCTAATTAAATTTAGAAGTGATAGATACTAACTTTTGAGAAAATGTGTTTTGGTCAACTCAACAAAAATAGGCTTGGAATTTTATATAATGTTATATCTGCTTGGTGTTGGTTGATGCTATTAGGCTTGAAGACAACATATTGAAGTTTGTTGTTGTAATATATCAGAATTAAAGGGAGTAGGAGTGCTGTTCACACCAAAAACAAAACAAACAAAAAAACTCAACATATTATCATAACTCACATCATGTAGAAGCTTCTCCAAATTCTCCTGCAGTTCAAAGAAGTAGACGGAGGTGATGAGGCCCTCGCGTGATTTTGCCAGGCAGTCTCTGGCCAGCTCTGCTATCTGATGATGGATGAAGCTGAGGACTCCGTCGGCAAGCGGAAGAACGCTTTCGGGTGAGAAAGCCTGGGTGAACTCAGCCAACCTCTCCTCCATCTGTGCTGTGGCCTGATGAAGGCCGGGTGGACGACAACGAATTGCGGATAAAATGGAGAAAGAAAATATGACATACAGAAAGAAAAAGAGATAAGATATAAGAAAAAAATAATCCCTTTTTTGTGCTTAAATTAAAAAAGCTTCTGTATTACTGCATATTTATTTAATTTCATTTCATCAACAATGTCTTTTTTCCAATTAACTTTCATGGTAACAAGTCTAGAAACCTTTTACTAAGAAAAATACCCGTTGGCAAGCATGATTTTTATCAATCCAAAAGCTTTTTAACTCATTTCCTCTTGATATCAAACTCAGGCAGAGAGTATGAGAGATAAAACAAGCCTTTATTTCAAAGCTCCAAACCGTGGGAGAGAGCAAACTTAATATTCTCCCTAAATGAGTAAAAGGACTTAGTGGCATAACATAATATGATTTGATATGGTTTTATCAGACGCCGAGCTACCCTCACTGGAAAGCTGATATCAAATATGTTTAAACAGGAAGGATATCATTTTTATGACATATCATGAGGACTGGAATGATGCTTTACTGCTTTGAAGGTTTTATTCATTGAACTGCAGTTAATTTCATTCTTGCTGAATAATTTGCATTGCAAAACCATTTTGAATGTTTGTAACAGTGAGACTCAGCAGGTTACCTTTGGAAAGCGTTCTTTGTACACATGGTTCATCATGACGATCTCATTGTCATAGCAGGAGGAGGAGCGCCCCGGGCTGGAAGAAGTAAAAAAAAAAAACGTCTTAGAAGAATTTAAGATGTTTAACAGATATGCAGAAATGGACTGGTCACTGGAATTGATTTCTACTTTGTTCTGAGCTATAGGTTCATTACGGAGCCCCTAAAGGGACATGGAGGGAAAAAATTAACTTTTGCGAGATCCCGCAAAACTTTTGCGAGATCTCGCAAA
>NW_015150643.1:1159342-1162175 GCF_000732505.1 Cyprinodon variegatus | reverse complement strand
TTTTTTTATAGCCATAGTATGATCTCAGAGTCAAATTAAAACTATGTTAATATATACTGTATTGCAAAATAAGCCGCAAACGTGTTCAGACTTTGTCATGAACAAAATTCAACATATTTCACTGTGATTTGTGAAAGAAAAAGAAGAAAAAAAAACAATTTTAAATTTCAAAAACCTCTCTTTACTTTTATAGCCTATACATAAACGAAATCTAGCGATACCAGTTTACTTTAGAAGTCACTTTACTGGTGTCAAGGAAATCAGCAGAGGGGTCGGGAGAAATGTTGAGAGGAGGTTTAAAACAGGATTAGGTTAGAAAAGTAAAATGTTTGGAAAGCTATGCTTATATTATATATTTAGGTATTGAAGTTGCTCCATATCTGCACAGTATTTCCCTAACCTTCTGATTATACATTGAAGCTGATTACTTTTATCCTGATAAAAAGGGATCACTGTTTCAACCAAATTGAATCATAATGTAGATTAAATAAAACATTATAATCTATACCTTATAGCAGGGATGTCAAAGTCAAACACATTGTGGGCCAAAAAAACTAATTTGCTACAAGCTGAGGGCAGTACTGGTTAAATGTTTATTAAAAAAAATATTGAAATGAACAGAGCCTATTGAGCCAAGAACTAACGCATTGCTTTTTTTTTTTTAAACAAAAAATTTATATGAATATTATTAATAAACTTATTAGGATAAATGCATAAATGAAAGGGCATGCATTATAAACTGAAAATGCATTACTGAGCTGCTCTATGATCATACCAATCATTGCTTTAAAATAGTAAAATAAGAAAAAAATATAATAAAGTCAGTTGTATTCTCTCTCATGGCTCTTATCTGCAGTTTTCCTTAGGTCCATTTAACTGAAAAATATGAATTAAAAAAGATAAAATGCAAAAATCTGTGGCACACAGAAAAATCAATACTTCCTTCAAAGAAAAATCATATTTTGTACAAATAAATGTACAAATTTTAGAGAAATCTGCTGTTACAGACTAATTAGAATGCACAAAAATTACAATAGGGAAAAAAGCTGATAATATACATCCTTATTATATCCCAATTACTGTAACTGTAGTTTAATGTTGTTCTACAAAGTACTGACTTGGAATGACTCAACCCATAAACATACCAAAAAATACATTTTTTTTTAGACTTTCACTTGTGAAGAAAACATATAAAGCATCCATAATTTCTTTTCAGTTCACAGTTATGCAGTACTTTGGCATGGTCTGTGAGAGGGGTTTTCCAAAAAACACATTTTATTTCTTCACTCATAAAAACAATATTATTTTAATTTTTTTAATAAATTACTTTTCAAAACAAAATCTAACATTCTATTTCTTAAATGTAAATATATTTCTAATGATATATTGTAACATTTAATTTAATTTAACCTTTAATTGTATAACTTGGCTGTATATTTTATGTTTGAATTGTGTTTTGGGATAAATAAATAATTAAATTATATATCTGCTTACTTAATGGTACATTTATTTATGTTGTGGGTCATTCACATTTATGCATTTCATGATATACAGTATTTGGGCCTCCATATACCTCAAGGAGCAAATGATGATGTAAACCATTTCACACCATCATTTTGTGTCTTGGGGCCCCCCCGGGGGTCCCTGTCACCGCTAAAATCATCTATACCATCTGCTACTTAGCACAACCACAATATCGAACTTTATGAAACAAGACAGACATCTTTCCTTCCTATTTATAAAAAGCATACTAAACTACACTGTATAAAAGGTTAAAAAATACTTTTTGGAGAGAAAAAATATGTTGATATCTAATGCGCTAGTCCTCTATATTACGGTCTCCTGTCCGTCTGCATCCAGATAGTCTCGATAAATCTTAAATTCATTGTTAAATCTTTATCAGAGTCTAGATAAGCATTTGTTATTATATGTTATTGTTTATTGGTGGCTGCAATTTTGCTTCATTCCTGTTTTAAGTCAGCTCTTAGCTTTGTGAAAAGTGAACAAGAATTGCTTTCCATTTAAAAAAAAAAGGCAGATTTCTGAGCATTCTGGAACATTATTGAAAAAGAAGTAAATGAGATAAGAGTTTTTTTGGCAGCAGACACTCTTTTAATCTCTTGGCGTGCTGCTGCTGCTGATGGGGCTGCTGACCTGAGACTGCGGGAGCGCGGGCGCATGTGGGGGGAGCAGCGGCCCCCGTCGTCATCTGTGATGCTCTCAGTGCTGCCAAAGTGCTTGGATAAGAAGTGGAGCTCGTCCATGGTGGGCTGGGAGGGCAGCTGGTTCAGCCTCTCCTGAGAGGAACTGGAGGACTGGATAGAGAGAGAAGAAGAAAGATGAAGGAGAAAAATATAGAAAAAACAAGGAAAGGAAGGGAATTAGAGGGAACAGAAGGGAACATGGCAGACTAAGAAGAATGTTTGTAGAAGTGAAGCTGGAATGGGAAAGATTAAACCAGAATGGGAAAGATTAAAAAGATGACATGCCGGAAAACTGGTAGCATCAAAAGCTGTGTGTGAAACATGTGGAAACTGAGGCATAATTAGCGATCCTCTGAAAGCTATGCAATTACAGAGTGTCAAGATTACTTATGGGGTCCAACAGCAGGATGACAGGCCAAAACTGAAACGTTAATGAAGTCTTTCTTTGAGCCTCAATGCCACTCCTGAGTCTGTCTATCACAGACTGTGTGCGAGGTGAAGCCAATCAGTGGCCTTCATCCAATTATTTGTCTCACTAAGGAGTTGATCGCTGATTTATCACAGGTGACATACTAATTTAAAATGGAATAAATGGATGATGAAGGGAGAACTTCATCTCTGTCTTCTAC
>NW_015150643.1:1150285-1159322 GCF_000732505.1 Cyprinodon variegatus | reverse complement strand
CTAGGCTATATCAGCCCCACCAAAAATATTTTTCACCAGCCGCCACTGTTATAAACATGTATAAAAGTTTAATACATGAGTAAACTTTTACTCAAAATAACTTTTTAAACTTTTATCTTTAAAGGTTATTCCCAACATGGCCACTGTAGGCATGCGACAGATAACCGCCATACAATGGAGCTTCTAAAAGATTCTTCAAAATACCTTCGCAAAATATATAACAGATTCGGTTTAACTATTTAAAATCTTTGGGTTTTATTTGAAGGGATAGTGCTCATTCCTGAAAGACCTGATGGTTAAAGGATTTGTTTTAAGTTTAATAAAAACTTTATTTATAATGGTTAGTTGCTTGAGTCTCGGTATCTCATTCACAAGATATATCAGTTCAATCATATACAATTACAACAATTTACATCAGCAATTATTGAATTATAGCATCTCAACATATGGCTTACAGTTTCATAACAAAAGTATAATAAGTAGGAAGGTCTAAATAGAAAATGTGCACTAGAGTACAGACCCAATCTGTTGTCCATTTGATAGAACTCCAAAATATCAAATTGTGACTATACTGCACTGTTTCAGGTCCTGCTGGGACGTGCTCCAACTGAAGGGGCATCAGAAATTAGTAGTACATTTATGGAAGTGAGATTTACCAGAAAACCTTCACAGGGGCAGCCAGGCTGGGAGCAATGTGCACTGAAGGGCTACTGAAAACTGGTAGGCACTAAAACCAGTTTAGGGCCAGTCTACAATAATCACACTGTAAAGCTGGAAGTTAACCAAGCAGAAATTTCTATTTTCCCCGAATAGATAGGTATAGAGAACAGCCTAGATTTTCTTGCAGATAAAACTCCACAAATATTTATACATATATGCTGTGTAAACTGGGTATGGTTCTGCATAACATTTATATAAAAACATTTGAGCAGTTGTTCTTTATCTCAAATTGCACACCCAAGTTCTGAAATAAGAATTAACTCTGTTTTTCTCTTAATTCACATTAGTATATTGATGTGAATAATTTATTGATTTCTTTAATTTTGTTTTAAGTTTATGGTTAAAATACAATCAAACTGAATCAAGTTAGCATTTTGCACGTGAAAGTATAGGTGCCGTCATCCCCCTTTTACAGAAAAAAATTATTTTTGTTCTTTTGAGAAATACTGTACATTTTCTGAAAAATTTAGGAATAGTAAATTAACAGATATTGTTTCAACAAATGTGGCATGCAAAAGAATAAAGGACATGGTTGTATCCCAATGTCTTTCCTAATCACTATTTAGGGAACTCTATAGCCATTATCCCATTTTAAATGACTGTCTGAATGTTTAGTAGATAAGAAAGTAGTGGACTCAAAATTTCCCACAATGCAACTTGAAAAGTACTGATCATCGATGTTCACTGGACTAGCAAATATATCCCATTGCTTTGCGAGAGCTCTCCTTGCAAAGCATCATGGGATTTATTGTGGTGCTGACAAATAACAAAGATGGCAGAGTTACGTGACCAACGGGAAGTGAAAAGTAGCGATCATCTGTCCAAACGGTCAGTTAATGGAGTTAATTATAAAGTCCACTATATAGTCCCTGCTCTATATAGCAATTGAGGGATTTAGGGGTTAGGGCAGACGTTCGGACACAGCCACGTCGCTCTTTTAAATGATCCTTTATTTATTCTTCACCCACCAGAAAAACAAACAGCACAAAAGTTCCAACCCTCAGGTTGAATTATACTAAAGCTACAGAAGATCTGTACCTCGAGGAGCCATATTGGATTGTCAGGTCAAGGTTGAAAAAGAATGTCTAACATTCTAACCTGGAGTTCTGAAATTCAATGGCATTCAACCCCGAAGGAAATTCCTTAATAGATGCAAACCCCATACATCAGGGATAGGTAACTCCAGTCCTCAGGGGCTGGCATCCTAACGTTTTTAGGTATGTCCTTGCTCCAACATACCGCAATCAAAAAATTATTACCCAGACTGGGGAATCTGTATACTGAGGATATAATTCAGCCGTTTGATACATTTGTGCTGGACCAAGGACAGATCTTACAGTTGCAGAACAGCGACCTTCAAGGACAAGACTTGCCAGTTAACAACTGATTCAAATTTACAGGCTCTCAACGACAATTAAAATGGATGGAAAGGTTTTTATATAATGAATTAGATATGAGAGAAAAGTTTTACCGTTGAGCTGGGAGTGTTGGTGCCATATCCAGAGGAGGGTAAAGATGCTAAAGACCATCTTCTCCCATCCGCTCTGCAGGAAACACAAATATCACATCTGTTAAAATCAAATACAATGCTTTGCTACAGAACCCAGAGCCATTAACCGTTTTACAGTTTGTAGTATGACAATCACACTTCAATGCTTTTACTGTAATATTTAAGTGCTGGATTAATACCCATTACAAGATCAATTAAAATGAAAATATTTTAGGAATAAAATCTTAAATGTTTAGTTTATATGTTTGATTTATTCTGCTTGAGCCATTTTTTTTGTTTTGCTTGTTGTTTGTCTTTGTCTTCATTTTTTTGTCTTTTCACAGATTATCAACTAAATTAATGACTTAATTAGACCTAGACAAGCTTATATACAGTACAGCATGATGCTGACACTTTCTGGTTCCTTATTGAGGGTTTTGTTTCAGAATGATGAACAGCATTAAGATGTCCATTTCCACCACACATGGTGTGTTGAATGCAGGCAATATATATATATATATTTTAGTCTGATCTAATAAGAAGTTACTCTTCGCCATTTTTGCCATGTTTCCATCTTGAGTCCTTCAGAACAACAGACAAACTCCCCCAAAGTGGTTCCAAAACATTTCTTGCTGGGAGCCCCTTTGGTTTGCAAGAAAGTTTTCATGACCATCCAATCATCACCTCAGTGATGACTAATCAAATTATACACCCCCATTCAACATTACAAGAAAAAAAAAATGCATTTTGCTTTAAATCTCAAAACTAGCACCTTTAAAATTTAACTGTTTATTTTACTATTTAGCAGAACTGAACAACACTATCCATAAAAAAACATTATGGGAAACATTGAGCATCCTCCACAGAGTGTGCTCAGTCATACGCTTCTCCAAATCTGCTGCAACACGGACCACTACAGGAGATCCTTTCCACCTACAGCTATCAACATCAAAAAAAAAAAAAAAGTGTTTATAAATTACTTAATTTACTTGTCAAATTCTGCCATGGACCCTCCAGCTTCTATGTGCTTGTTTTCACCCAAATCAGAAGATGGTGCTGCTCCCTCTGCCTTTCACCTGTCTGTCTTTAGAAGTCAAGTGAACAGGCAAAGGGAGAGACTGAGTTGTTATGAGTCACCAGGTAAAGTTGGGCGTAGTCTCAGCGTCCTGAAGGCCTGCAGAGAGCAGCTCTGTGGGATTCTACAGCACCTCTTCAACTTTAGTCCGACCCAAGTGACACTTCCAGTGATGTGGAAGACCTCCTACCCTGTTCCAGCACCAAAGAGGACTCTGCCACCAGTCCACAATGATGCACTAACATCCCACATCATGATGGTCGGTTGGTTCATCCCAGCAAACAAAAAAACAGCTGTAGCAAAACCTGCAGTTTGCTTATTGCTGTGGAGTTTGAGTTTAAGATGCCATTATACACCTGCTTCAACAGAGCCACTGCCATTCAAACAAGGCAGGCATCACTGTGAGCAACATGTTCTTTGATTGTCCCAATGCAATTAACATAATTAGACCTGATTTGTTTGGCTTGAAAATTCAGAAGACTCAACTGGAGGCCTCAATAATTGCCTGGATGGAAGATCACCTCACAAACAGACCACAGCTTGAGAGACTGAAGGGTCAATCAAGCAGTCAGCAGCAGAGGAGCCCCACAGGGGACGGTGCCTTCACCATTCCTTTTCACTCCATACACCTCTGACTACCAGGGCCAGACAGAATCCTGTCATCTTCAGAAATACTTGGAAGACTCTGCAGTCATTGGGTGCATCAGAGGTGGACAAGAAGCTGAGAACAAGGAGCAGGTTTTGTGAAATGTTGTGGAAACAATCATCTGATCCTGAATGTAAGCAAAACAAGGGAGATAATTGTAGATTTCAGAAGAAACAGGAACGAGACAAGACAGAGGATATTGTACTTTCTGGAGGGAACTTGGGCCTTTGATTGCAGAATGATGCTACATATCTTCTAAAAGTATGTTGTGGAAAGTGGGATCTCTTCTACCATCATCTGCAAGGCTAACAGCATCAGAGCAAATGACTTAAAGCTCAATAAGCTGATAAAGAGTGTTCTATTCTATGAACTTTTGTAGAACCTCTCGGGATGATTTCACACTAAAGATGTCTTCATAAAATAAAGAATATTATGGGAAACATCGAGCATCCTCCACAGAGTGTGCTTAGTCAAAAAAAACAAAACAATCCCCTAACAACTGTATAATGTATTAGAATATTACAGAGCAAACTAAGGACTTATTCTGAATCTACTCTTAATAAGATGAGGACTGGTGACTCATTTAATTTACTTTTGTACAGCTCAGTCCAATTGTGACAGGCAGGCAGACAGATTTGATAAATGAGGGTGAAAGATTTGCAGGAGGGCTGAGCCGCCAGAGACTCTACTGGCAGCACCATGTCTGGATGAGAGGCGACAGTGATGAATCCAAATCCAACTGGGCTTATTCAAACATATCTCTGCTTTTGTAAAGTGTCGGAGCCTAATCATATCAAAACTTTCTTTGTTTATTAGTTACAAATGAGTCCGCCTGCTATTAGAAAGTAGCAACATCCACCAGCATTACATTTTCATGTCATATTTTAAGAGATCTGAATAGATTATTCAAAGTAAGCAGGGATGCATTTTTTTCACCAGAGGTGAAGGGATAAGTGTAAAGAGGCGAATTTTGAAGCTACTTTCAATCAGGGACACAGTGTTGGCTGGCTTAGGCAGAAGTTGATTTCAGATCCCTCTTTCTGTGAGGAACATCTCCACTAATAGCTTTTCAACACAACTTTGGTGGAATCTGGCAGAAATTCTAGCTATAAGACGATCGCAGGTAATCAGTTATTAGTTACAGACATGTATTTGTAAACAAATCGGATCAGAAGGTAATTACTGTATGTTTCTTTGTGGTTCTTCTTTGCACTTTTACAGATGAAAATACCCTTAGGCGTTAAGCTGGCTCTGTTTGGGCATGCTAAGGTGCTCAGTTTAGGCCTGACCAGCATTTTGCCACATGCAAAGAGTATATTGGTTTGCTGGTGCTGCTCTGGTTAATATTTACCAATGCTAAGTGCCTTGCTGCCACCTAATATTAGTTCTTCCAATTTCCAGCCTCCAGTATCAAATATGTGAATCTTTCCTGGTTGGGGAGGCAAGGTCAGAGCATTTGCTGCTTTGAAAAATTAAAAGCTGCTAAACTCCTATTATTATAAGATAGAAAAAAAACAGCGAGATGATACATTTACATTGAACAGAAACTTTGTGACTGGATGGATTTATTCACCTCTATGAGGAGTTTTATTGTGGATGTCTTTTGTTTTTGCCATCTTTCAACTGGGGGACCTGCAACACAGTGTTACACCATACTCTGTCATCCATTAAATATTACGACTCAGTGGAGCAAAACATGTCTTTCACCATTAATTTCGGTAGGTATAGGCAGAGCCATTGAAAGTATGGGTCCTGTGAAGTTAGGCTTGTCTTTGCTAGGCAGAAGTTTACAGAGGCATCCGCAAGTATGGTAAGCCATTTACGATATAATGGCTAGATTCAATATTCAGTACTTATATATGCAAAGTATTCTTTCCTAGTCAAAACTCTTAAGAAACATAACTGTTGTTAGACATCTATTATTAGATGGTAATCACAGTTGACAAAGTCGGCTTTTACGAAGTGGATACGACAGCAAAGGCTGTTTTCTTCGCCTGACTCTCCACAAACTTCCTGAATGTTACGTACTCCGACATATTGATTTGCTTGTTAACCTCTAGAGAGCAGTAGTACTGTAGATGATCACTAGGAGGCGAGGAACTGTGCTAGTGTGGTGTGTAACTGGCCGTAAGGAACCAAGCTCGGCACGGTTAACTGATCCAAGCTCAGTGCCGAACGTTTCTTTTAGAGGGTAATGTAAATGTGGCTTCTGACCCACCTCTTAGACATGAAAACCCACTCCCACAGACTACCACTCTGGGTCTCTGAGCAGGACCCTTAAACCCTGATTGCTCCCCAGGGGCCCCACAGCGGCAGCCCACTGCTCCCCAACGGGATGGCTTAAATGCAGAGCTAAATTTCTCCAATGTGAGATCAATAAAGTTAAATTATTATTATGAATCTAAGACATGGAATACCACTAATTTGAATTAAAATATATGTTTACATTTAAATCTTGAAATCAAAACCCCAGAGCCTCTTTATAAGCATAAACATTTATATATGTGAATACCCCTGACCACCTGCCTATCCCCCCTCAGATTTATAGGTATAAATATGAAAAAATATGCACATTATTATACATATCAATCCCAACAATCCACAAAAAATGAATGGCAATAAAGGTGGCTCTCCCTACTAAACCTTCACGTCAAGACGGTAATCAAGAGACTGTGTTTACCATAAGAAGGGGTCACACCTGGTATCGAATAACTTCAAAGTGCCCTGGAGAGAGAATAAGCCTCTCAAGCTTCAGATTGTCGAGTACTTCCCGGACCCACTTGATATATGAGGAAGGATGGGCAAGCTTCCAGTAAAGCAAAGTTAACCTAGGGGCCAGAGAGGGCTGTAAATGGAAGCTTTAACGCCTTGGGCAAGTTCATATGATTTGGGTAATGGGCTCTCTACCAATTGAATTCAATTCAGGTTATTTATATGGCACAAATTCACAACACGTGTTATCTCTAGGCACTTTACAATTTAACCATATCATACAGTCAAATTGATTCAAATTTTTCTATTTAAAGAAAACCAGTTGATCAACTCATTGACTCGGATGCAATCCCTCACACTAAGCATGCTTGTTGCGACAGTGGAGAGGAAAAACTCCCTTTTAACAGGAAGAAACCTACAGCAGAACCAGGCTCAGTGTGAGCGGCCATCTGCCGAGGCCGACTAGGGTTCAATGGGACAGAAGCAGACAAAAAGCAGCTGTCAACCAACACCACAGGCGGTCCGTCAAGGAAACACACAGTCAGGCAGACAAGCTCCAAGTTAGCTCCAATGTCAGAGGATGAAGAGAGTACATCCAGCCAGTCATAGTCAGAGAAACAGGACTACACTGAAAAACAGGCAGAGCTGGAACATCTATAAAATCTACAAACAATATGCACATGTACACGATAAACTAACCAGAGATAATGTGGAACCCAACTGCTGATCAGTTAATTTGCTATCAAGACTACTCCCCAATGCAATTTTATCTGCAGCAGACAGCAATGAGTTGGACACGCACATGGAGTTGTCTTTATAAAACTAGAATTTTTTTTATTTGTCTGGATTTAATTACTGAATTTATATATTTATTTTAAATTTAAGTGTCAATATCCTGACTTATTGAACGGTACATAAATGTGACAAAGCAAAGACCTTCTGGAAGAGGCGAATGAGAAGTGTGCAGGGTTGCTCGGGGAGAAGTTTCTGGGGCTGTCCAGTGGGCTGCTTCCTAAGGGGACAATGAGAAAAGGCAAACATGCATCAGAGAAGGTCAGAGATGACAAAGCAAGACAGACACAACCTGCAACTCACACTAAATCTCTGCATCAATATGGCAATGTGTCAAAGTTTAAGACCATACTATTGATTTTAGGAGCTCAAGTTCATTTCTATGTCACCGTCTCCTGTGAACGCTTTCCTGGAAGAGAGGTTTTAGAACAATGCTGAAGGCTGAACTGACGAGACAACCATTAAACTCACCTAATGAGTTTAAGTTTTGTATCTTAGTCCACTTAAATACAGAAACATAATAAAACAACAGCTGTAAAATAACAAAAACAATCAGTCCTGGGCTTAGGGAGGTAAACCAAGACTTTACTTAGGCCGTCATTGCCTGGAGGTACCCATGGTTGCTAGACAACGTTAGCATAACAACCATTTAACCACCCTCCTCATAACCCCTTGTAAAACCATAACATATTATTTGTCACACTTTGATCTCTGAACAGATTTAAAATATGAGGATATAAAACTGTATTCACATCACTTTAACGGTGCTGGGAAACAGATCAGCTTGTAGTTCAACAAGGTCAGGCATTTCCATCAACATCCCAGCTGCAGTTTCTAACTTTACATTTACAATACCGGTATAAGAAAGCTCTTTCCTCATACAGTAAGGCTGCTACAGTGTTTGATGTATAGTCACATTTCTGTTGCTGAATAGAAACGTATGTTTTTATAAAAATGTCATAAAAAAAAAAAAAAAATGTGATCCCTGTTCTATAAATTATTTGGGATGTTTTGCAACAGAAGGCAGAAAAATTTGACCTCTGCAACTGGATCAGGCTGGATAATTTTCTCTACAGGCCTCGCTCATACCTACCAAGTCTCCCGGTTTACAAAGGAGACTCCCCATTTTTAATGTTATCTCCTACCAAGCTCCCAATCAATAATTTCTCTAATATCCTGGATTTTTTACTTGAAGGAAAATGTACGTTTGTTGGGAATACATGTCACAATATCTGGCGACCCCATTTTTGGACATAAAAATGTCCATAGTTGTATATTGGTTATTTTATTCTCCAGGTGCACAGTTTTATATTGTTAAAACAATTTACAGTACAGTATTTTATTGATTATCTTTTAAAGTCATAGGGAAGTGGCCGTTCCAACCGTTGCATTTCAGATTCTCCCAAGTGGTGCGTAACTTTACACGAGTGAATAAAGTGAATGTGATTGGTCGTTTATCAAGGGGGCGGGATTGTTGTGGCGGAAGGTTTGCAAGCTTTTTGGTTGTGGCAGGTTTCTCGGAAGCATCTTCCTAACCAGTTAGCAACTTAGTGCTAGTAGGTTCCCAATAGGAAATTTCATTGGGACAAAGTAGCACTAAATT
>NW_015150643.1:1133751-1149716 GCF_000732505.1 Cyprinodon variegatus | reverse complement strand
GTACACTTATACACATGTTTAAGCCAGAATGATTTTACATTAAAATATGATTTCCCTACGACTTTAACTCTTCACTATTATGTTATTTTTATAAATTTTTCTAAGGTTCACATTTGTGTGACATTTTTTTCTATAATCTTTTTGCTGCTTACCTTTCTGTACCCTCATTAATGTATCTCTGCTTTTATCGAATTAAACTTTTCTTTCTTCTTTTTTTTTAATTACATGAATTTGAAGTTCAGGTTCAGTGGCTTTGGCAATTATTCCTTTCTATTGTGAAAGTCACTTTTTAATTTTAATTTTGATTTTTACACACTGACTGTATGTATGTGGAGTTCTCTCTTATTTTAGGAAAGTGACAGGAAGTAGTTTCTTGTTCATCTGTGACATTTGCAAGCCACTAAATTAGCTGATTAAACTGTTTATAGTATATTGGTTTTATTTTTTGTCTGAAGTTTTTTTATTTAATCAATCCAGTAAAACAAGGGCAAAAATCCCTCTTAAAAATAAACCCAAAAGCCAACACAGTGGTCACTGTCAGATGGTTTTAAACTCTGCACATACCAATGTGTCCTGGGAGGGGAAGGGGGGAATGAGGGCGAGGCAACGTGGGAGAAGTGGTTGTCAGGATCAGACTCTTCCTGTTGCTTGTGCGGCAACTGCAAAGAAAGAAAACAGGAAGGAAAACGTGTGTGAAGTTATACCAGCAAAGTTTGTCTTAGGATAGATCTCTGTGAGTGTGCGGTAGCTTTGTGTGCACTGTGCAGGAGACTTGTGCCATGCATGGCTCATTCAGACGACGCAAGAACAGTGATAAAGAAAATTTAATTTCCTCAGACATCCATTCCGCCTGGTCTCCTTGGAGCTGACATTACACATTAGGAGGAGGGTGGAGAATAACAGGAAAAAGACATAAAACATAACTGGGAAAAAATGCAGATCTTCTTTTCTTTGGCCTTATGTAAACATATCGAACCAATTGCATCAAACCTGGACTCATCTAATTCACACAGTTTCAGACAGTGCCAGACAGCAACCTTTTCTATTTCAGAAGTCCTCTACTCTGATCCAACCTCCTTCTTTAGCTGTGTCATTTACTCTGCAGGCTTTTTCAACAATGCAATGTGCTTTGCACTCCTATGCAGCATGGGAGAATCATCTCATCTATTCGTTTAAATAAAAAGGAAGCTGGATTCCTCCTCTTGTGTCTCTTCCTTGCCTTTGTCACATGGGCTCACATGTGAACCGGACATGCTATCTCTGCAAAGTAATCCATCGACACTGACTCTGTGGAGACGTGAGCTCAGTGTGACGACACCAGAGCGGTGACACAGAGATGCTAAGAGATAAGATGAGAAAATTAAACTCCATCCTAAAATATGCAATATGTAGAAAATGTAAAAATGTGTCAACTTCATTTATTGTAGTAATACTTTTCAAGATGTTTTAAATGCATTTAGACAATTCTTAATCAAACATCTAATATATAATGAAAGTAATTTCTAAACTGAGAGACACAAAGGACAAAAACTCCAGCAGACACACACCCATATATTGTCTTCAATGTATGAGAGTGCAGAAAAACTCCATTCCAAGATTCATGCTCTTAAAAGCCATAGCTGTCACTTTTTCAACAAAAAGATTCTTTTTTTTAATATAATACAACCACAGAACAAATAAAGCAGAAAACTGTAAAATGTGAACCCCCCCCCCAAAAAAACCCCCAGAATAATTAAATTATTCAATGCTTTAAAAATACATATATTTTAATCATACATATAATTACTTTACTTTAAATGTTCAAATAAAATAAAATATTTATGTATTTTAAGGGGAACACCAGCCTGTTGCATGGTTACTTTTGGGGTCACAGCTTGAAGTTTTTAAGAATCCTGATCTAGAGTGGTGCAAAAATAAAAGTATTAATATTACTTTGAAAAAAAAGTATATCAGTAATAGTTATACATAAAATTTTGACAGATCTAAAATATGTTGACATTCAAAGTTGTAGATTCTGCAACGATAGCAAAAGTAGGTTAAAGTTATCATCCATACTGGAAGCAGGATCTTTATCATTAGCTCCTTTGTGCACGTGCAATCAGATATTCATTCAGATCGCCATAAATAATGAAAGCATGGTACTGAGAGTACTAATTTCTATCCTTCTAAACTAATCTAAACTACATCCTATAAAAAATATTTAACTAACTTTCTGAGAGAATTGGATACGTTTTTTTATTCTCTCTGTTAAATTGCTTGTCTTACGTCACCATCAGACATGCTCCGAGGAGTCTGGCAAAATATGATTGCACTGCGTTTATCTGTATTTTAGTTGTGTCTTTCATTATAATATGCACTATACAGCATAAAGGTGCACAGACAGGCAAATATAAAACTCAAAAAGACTGGATTTATGTATGAATCCAAAGTCGACCGGAATGAGTGTAGGATCCCATTTCTGGGACAGATCGGACACAGAGGAGTGACCAAACAGAAAGGGTTCAAACACATTTATTTTCTCAGAAAACAATTTAGTTAACTACACACATTTTTTTTAAGGAAAGAAAAAGGTTAACTTTGATCTTTGTCAATAAGTGCAACCAACGGTGACCTGGCTGTATTTCTGGCTGCGCGTGCCCAAATGATCTGATGGTTCGTATTGTGTACCGGGATGGATTGGGTCATGATAGAAGACTTCTGAGACAGAGTTCACAGGCATCCCAGTAGCTCCTAAATAGAGCTGAGAAATGTCTCCAGCATTACATTTTTCACATTCAACCCAAAAAAGAAGAATAAAAATATGGTTGAACATCAATCAAGATTTAAAGGATTGGTGTCTAGATGAGGGAGCAAAGAGGATCAGAGGTAACTGCATTTCTTTTTAACTGGTAAATTAAATGTTGAGTTTGCTTTGCATCGCCAATAGGGTGGCAAACAGTATAGAACAAGAACAGCCAAGTATGCAAGTTACTGGCCAGGAAGTGTTAAAGCTGTAGCCATCACCTGTAATTCAAGGCAAGCAAGTGCGCTAACATGCAGCCAATCAATCTAGAAGAATTTGTTATAATGCTTCAAAATAGAAAAGAAGCAGGAGAGGTTATCTCTCATATGACTGTATTTTTTAAGGAGCCTTACGACACACCAGATAATCTGACTGCACCCAGTTACATATACTATCATCTAAATGTAATTTTAATGTAAGAAAAATTAAAGCAGCTTAACTTTTAATTAAATTAAATGAATTTATTTATTTAGCAGGGAAAGTGTACATTCAAAAGCATTCCTGCAAATGCACCAGAATTAGCCAAAAGGCTATTTTTCAGCTGTCCCTGGACAGATCTTAAAATTGTCTACCTAAAAAAAAACACAACAGTAAGCATTCTACAATGAAAACCACAAATATTAAAAGAAATAAAAACAGCTATACCTCCTCAAAACTGATTTAAAATACAGAATAAGTGTTCGCTGGAGTACTGATTTTAGGTTCATAAAATAGAATAAAACAAATCACAAAGTAAATAAAGCACAAGCACATGTAATCTATCTAAAGCTCATACAAGTTTTACCTGTCATGCAAATTAAATATACCGACAGAATGTGATAGCTCAATAAGTAGTGCAAACTTTTAAAGGAAAAAAAAAATGGAAGTAAAAAAAAAGTTATACTGTTGTGAAAATAAAACCGAGAAACATCTGGTGTGCATTAGTATCCACCCTCTTTAATCTGAAACCACTGAATAATATCACCAAACAAACAATCTGTCTTAATCTTATAAATCAAGCTGTTCTGAGAAGACCTCAGAGGTTTGTTAGAGAACATTAGTGACCAAACAGCATCATGATGACCAAGGAACACAGCAAACAGCCAGGTCAGGGATATAGCAGTATGTAGAGTTTTTTTTTAAATTAATCTAAAAAAGTATTTGGCACAAATTCAAGCCTATCATAATTTGGTAGATTTCCTGAACTGACAGATAGAGCACAAACAGCAGTAACCTTAAAAGCAAAAAGGAACCCTTTTACTGGTGCATTCTACAAAATAAACTTTATGATATAATAGCAAGAAGGAAGGTATTTTTGAAAGAAAAAAAGGAATCTAATTAAAAGTTTCCCAGAAAGCTAAGCAGGTTATGAAGCCCATTTAGAAACAGGGAATGTGGTGAAGGGAAAACAGCATGGAACTTTCTGGCAACTAAACCCTACATATAAAACACTATGGGTCTGATCTTAAAAGATTTAAAATAAGGGCAGGTGCAATAAGTGGTGTGGGAGGTCTACAAAGACTGCTACTAAAATGTTAAGACATGCAAACCCGTCTGGTTCAGCCCATTAAAATGTGCAGGTTGTGTTACAGGAAATCTGAGAGTGGCCATAAAAAAAGATGAGGTTTTAAGCCAGGTTATAGTGACAATAATTATTTGAATAATAACTGACAATACTCATCTACCTATGACACTAACATTATTCACACGTGGTTAAAAAAAAAATATATAAATGCAGAAAAAATATATAAATAAAAAAAATACAATTATAAGAGTAAAATAAAGTTGAAGTTAAATATAAAAATGAAAAAAATCATGACATATGAGTTATCATATAACGTGATAATGCCCATCCAATTTAACCCCTTCATTGCAGCTCAGGCTGTTTAGTTTTTGTCCTGCTGGGAGTTGAACCTCTGCCTAACTCTCTAGTTGTTTTCAGCTTTTAACCAGTTTTTTACTAGGCTGCCTCTTTATTCCACTTAAAAAAAAAAAGACGATATGATGCTGCCATCACCATTTTTTACAATGCAGATGTGTTCTACGGGCTGATCTGAAGCATTGCTTTTTGCAGAATTTTTTGTGCCCCAAAGCAAACCATCCATGTTTGCTATGCCCCATGCATCTGTGATGCCCCTGCTTGGTCCTTGGTGTCCACTTCCTGTTGCTAAACACCAGATTCTGTTCATCGTACCATCATTGGTTCAGCATGAGGAACTCGGATACTTTTGGTTTTATTTTTGGTGAGGTCACAGATGCACATTAGTCTTAGACTTTACTCAGGAAGAAATACTTGAAGACCATGCACCATTTTCCTTCAGTTCCACATGGCTCCACATTGAAGGCCGTCTTTTCCATCTATGTAACAATAATAATAAAAATTTTTTTGCAGATATGTAAATTACTATTCAATAAGAGCAATTGGAGGATATTTGGGAGAAATGTTCCCATACGGTCAAAATCAAAACTGCTTTTATTTGAGTATTGTTGTTTTTTGATTTCCTTTTTTTTCATACACTTTTTCCTCACAATTGTTGCCTTTGTATAGGACAAAGAAGTAATTTTCTATTATGTATTTCTTTAAACCCTCTCATTTTAGTTATTTCCTGAGGGTAATTCAGAAACCATTCCAAACTTGTCTCCTTACAGAACAATTTGCTGCCAGTTTCCTCTTCCTGCTGTTGACGTTTTGTTTTGAGATTTTGCATTGTGTCACCATTAGATCATTTCTTTTGCGTCGCCTCCTCCTCTTCCTCCCCTCCTCCTGTGGTCCCTGGTTAGCATTCTCGGCGGTCTCCCTGATGCTCTCTGCGTAGCAACAAGCTATCACGTGAACAAGCTCCTTTGCACAACATTCCCTCTGGGCTTTTTGTTTTGTCTGTTCTCCTAAACTAAATTGACAAGCTTTCATTTACTGATTAGTTGCAGTTTCTTTATTCTAAAAGCTCTCCCTCCAAGCATTTTTCAAATTTAACCAGACGTAGTGGGATTAAATAATTACTATAAGGTCTAAACTCTTTACATCAGTGTTTGTTGGGCATTTTTGGCACTTACAAGAACAAAAACCTCACTTGACTTGATAATAATAGCCTCCTAGTTAGGTAGCAGGAAAAGTGTGAACCAAATGGCGGATTATTTGTTCTGCTATATTCTCATATATCGGGAAGAACATCTGCAATATATATATGTATGTGCACAAGCTGTGAGCGAAAACTTTTAACCTTTCTGTCAGTAGTTATTTTTTTTCAGATTTAAAAAAAATATATTTATAATCCACTACTTCTGTCTTGCATTTCAATAAATATATTTGTTCCAGCTTATCCTACCCCCCTATCTGCGCCTCCATCTTGGGTTTATCATCCAAACATCAGTCCAAATAACTCGGACATAAACCAGTGCAGCCCATTTATGAGTATATTGGAGTGCTTTTTTGCCCTCTGTACTGCCATTTTATCTTAAATGACCATCCAGTGGAAAACATGCCTCAGGCGTCATGCTTAAAATTTGGAGCTCCATTAGCAGAGTTGTCTGGATGTTTACTGCTATGTTCTAAAAGCCTTTTATTCTTGCGCTCAAGGACAGCACTCTGTTTTTGTGAATTGCAGCATTTCTGTTGCTGTCTTACTATAGCCCCATCAATCCATTAAACAAGAGCAGCTCTGCTGCTAAGACACTTCAATGGTTATTTTATTTTATTATCTTTTTTTTTTTAAATACAAATTGGAAAGCTGTATAAAGCTGTGACAACAAAATAAATATAAACGAGTATGCCATGAATGTGCCAGCTTACATCAACAAATGCATTGAAGACGTCAGCATCACAAAGAACATCACCAGCCTGGCCAACTAACGACCCTGGATGAATGGAGAGGTTCAAAGATCGCTATACTTAGCTCTTAAGTCTGGTGATAGAGAGGCGCTGTTCTCAGTCAACTTAAACTGTGCCATCAGATCAGCGAAGCAGAACCACAGCCAAAAGATGCTGGATCTCTTCCATGATGCCAGCAACACCAGGAGGATGTGCCAAGGCATACAGGCGATCACTCACTACAACACACCCTCCCCCCGGTGGATGCAGCAAACACTGACTTCCTAAATTAATTAAACAACTTCTTTGGAAGGTTTGAGACACTAAAAAGCACCCCAGCAGTGAAAGCTGTGCCACACCAGAGGGAAGAGACACTAAACCTGGACGTAGCTGAAGTGAGGAAAACTCTGAGGAGAGTCAAC
Source organism: Cyprinodon variegatus (assembly GCF_000732505.1). Classification (NCBI taxonomy): domain Eukaryota; kingdom Metazoa; phylum Chordata; class Actinopteri; order Cyprinodontiformes; family Cyprinodontidae; genus Cyprinodon; species Cyprinodon variegatus. The sequence goes on along the minus strand of NW_015150643.1, from coordinate 1,142,725 downwards.
CCAAGGAAGGCTCCAGGGCCTGATAACATACCTGGGCGGGTGTACCAGGACTGTGCAGGTCAACTAGCTGGTGTCCTCACAGATATTTTGAACACCTAGCTTTACTATACCATAGTGCCAGCATGCTTCAAGTCTGCCACCATTATTCTGGTCCCAAAGAAGCCTCAGGTCACCTCACTTCTGTCGCACTGACTCCCATCATGATGAAGTGCTTCCAAAGGCTGGTTAAAGAACACATCGTCTCCAGTTGAACTGGTCCAGTTCGGCTCTCTACGAACCGCTACACTGAGGACGCCATCTCTGCTGCTCTCCACCTGAGCCTGGCACACCTGAAGGAGATGAAGACCCACGTGCGGATCCTGTTCCTGGACCTTAGTTCAGCTTTCACCATCATCCCACAGCATCTGATGGGCAAACAGCAACAGCTTAGCTTCAATGCACCCCTCTGGCTGCTAGACTTCCTCACCAACAGACCCCAGTCAGTCTAAGTAGGACGGAACACCTCTGATGTCATCATCCTAAGCACAGGCTCTCCTCAGAGCTGCGTCCTGAGCCCCCTGCTGTTTACCCTTATGACACATGACTGTGTCCCCAGGTTCACCACCAACCACATTGTGAAGTTTGCAGACAGAACCACAGTGGTGGGCCTCATCAGAGCCGAATGGGACTACAGCGAGAAGGTGGAGCAGCTGATTGGCTGGTGCAGAGATAAAAGTCTGATCCTGAATGTGGAGAAGACCAAGGAGATCATCTTGGACTTCAGGAAGAACCGGCCTGACCACCCTCCACTGCTCATCTACAGCTCAGCTGTAGAGGTGGTCAGAAACACCAAATTCCTGGGGGTGCACATCACAGACACCTTCAACTGGACTGTAAACACCACCTCACTGGTCAAAAGGGCACATAAGCGCATGTACTTTCTGCAGAGGATGAGGAGAGCCCACCTGCACCCACCCATCCTCACCGCCTTCTATAGAAGCACCATAGAAAGCGTTCTGACCAGCTGTCTCACTGTGTGGTGTGGAGGCTGCAGCTCCTCAGACTGGAAGAAGGTGAGGAGAGAGGTGAGAACAGCAGAGAGGATCATCGGGGCTCCTCTTCCCTCCATTAAAGACATTTCATCCCAGCGCTGCGTGTCCTGAGCCCGTAACATCATCAGTGACCCCTCAAACCCCCACCATGGACTGTTCTCCCTGCTGTTCTCTGGGTAGAGGGTTCGCAGCATTTAATGCAGGTCCAGCAGATTCTGAAAAAGTTTCTTTCCCACCGCCATCAGACTGCTGAACTGTTGAGAAAACTCTAAATCACGTCACAGACTCTGCATAACACTGATAACACCGAACCAACAATACTGCATAACTGCACCATGTATATTTAATGCCCTGAACTTCCATATCAATGCGTTTTTTTTTGCACCATGATTTTTCTCCCACACTGTTTACATTTGATCACTGCTGCACTTTAAGAAATGGAAATGTCATGAAAGCTGTGCAAAACGTTTTGCATACAGTCTGTGTATACAAACATGACTATAAAAGTTGTCTAAGTCTAGTTTTCCACATCTAGAGATTAAAACTGAGGTTTCTCCCTCCTAGAGAGTGGAACTCTGAAATCTGTTTTCTGCTGCTTCTGACAGGCTTTATTCCAGTAATCAGCTCCATCAATTTTCCTGTTAGCTGTTGTCAGCTTCTGTGTCCCCACTGAAAAGAATTATAACCTCACGTTTCATAATGGAGATGATGCATTTAAGGTTGATTGTTTTTTAACCACAGAAATCTCCTGGTCTCCAGAAGGATTTGCATCTTAAAACAGGTGCAAAGGAAACACAGGGCAGATTCTTAAAGAAGGTGCAAAGTGATTTGTCTTTGCAATCCAGCAGACAGAATGTGAAAACCGTTTTTTTATGTGTATGCGCCTTCATCAATATGCAGTTTATATTCTAATCACCAAACTGTGCAAGTTAATATGTGGAGGATATGCAGATCTGAGACAATTATCCTTAACTAAAAGTACAGAAATAATGAAAACAAGAATAAAAAAAAAATGTTGACTGAAGTAAAAATAAAACCAGACCCCAAACAGAAGCTGAATAATAATAGCTTTCAAAATTAATCAAAACTAACAACATTTTAAAAGAGAATTTACTTTTTCATTTGTTCTTTTATCTTAATGCATTAATATAAGATCTAGTTTCCAGTTTCATATTTTTTCACTCTGAGGCTTTAGGCCAGCAGATGGCAGGTACAGCATTCAGGTCATTCGTGTTGCTGCAGTGGTTTTTCTATATTTGAATATTTTATTTCTTTTTTTATGTCTATATTTTTTAGTCCTGCCCCTGTATGCTGCAAGTCTTCGAATAAAAGATACAAAATAAATTGTAGCGAAATAGAAAATAAAGATCAGAAATCAAAATAAGAACTAAAAACCAATGAATATTTCTAAACTATTTACTCATGCACATTTTTTTTACATGTATTTTCCAGCAGCCCAGGCTGGTTGCATACAAAGATTTTCTGAACATTTACTGAGTCCTGCTGGATTATTTGTTATTTTTGTGTGTTATGCTTTGTTTTTGCTCAGCTCGTTAGAAAATAAAGCACTTTGTAAATATTTACAATAACAACATTGAATGACAGTACGTAGGACACTCTGCACGTCCACACGCAGTAAATAAAGTGATTGGGTGAAGCAAACCAGCAAGCTGCAACCTAACGTTATTTTTACCTTTGTCTGTCTTAACAAATACATTTAATGAAACTTTATCACTAAGTCTCAAAACCAGCAATAGGAGAAAGACTGAAATGGTCATGATGAGGGTCTGGGGCAGCTCATACAGCAAGAGATTATGAGAATTAGAAAGTTGTTTGCGATGGTTAAAAAAAACAATATAATAGTAATCCAACTTGACCCTTCAGTTTCTTTAACACTGTCAGGAGAGAGGAGCTCTTTTATTCTGAAAAAACTTATTTTTTCTCCTCTTTATAGCAGTTTGACGTCCTCCATGTGTCTCTATACAATTAGCAGTTGATGGCACAGTAAAACACATTAGGCGTATTCAATTCAAGGATATAAAAGATACATTGGCTTAAAAGTGTTTTCTTCCAATCAAAGACATTGTGAAAGGAAAACAGCTAACATACAAATAGGATCAGGAGGAATCTTAATGGAGAAAAAAGGCAGAGACCTCCACTGGAAATGTTTAGTAATGGAAGTTCCGCCATTAAACCCAGGGCTCCTCTTGGGGGGAAAGCTGCAGCACTTAGCAGAGACACTCTTTAACCTGATCAAGACACTCTGGCCTCTCACTGACCTCACTTGGTCTACAGTTAACTACTCGGCCTGTTTGGTTAAAGGCAATGAGTGTTTATGGGTAGAAAATGTAACCATTAAGGCTGTTAGGTGAGTGAGAGATGTGCTGCACATGGAAAAAAAGCATATGATTAATTGTCTTTGTGGTATTGCTGTTTCCTCAAATGCAAGCCGCACCTTAGCTAAGGCAACCAAGGGATAAACACAAGGAGATGACAAGGAGGGCTTCCAGCTTCGGAATTTTGGAGCTTATCACCAAAATAGTGAAAATATCGGGTTAAAATGTGGGAAAAGCTGATCAGGAGTTAAATACTTTCAAAATGAAAATGTTAAATGCATATAAAGCAGAGCTTTCTTGCAACCCTTTGTAATGGCACAAACATACCCTTAGTAAAAAGGAGTTTATTCAAGTATACTAAAAGTGCACTACTTTCATACTTAAAATCAGGCAGTGCGCTTAGAGTTTACTTATTCTAAACTATATTTCATATAATTAACAATAGTATAGTCAAGTGTACTTGAGCTGCAGGGAAGTGGGCTGCCTTTCGGCTGGTGTTTGACTGGGAAGGGTCATTTTGAATGGCTGCTACTGTATAATCTGGTGAGTTTAATCTTGATTTTTGTATTATTTTAAAAATGTCTCAAAATTCTTGAATCACAATTTTTTAAGTTGTGATTATATATTATTATAACTCTCTTGGAAAAGCTTGATAGAATTGTGCTCTTATATATTGTTGGATCAAAATGGATTTTATGATACTTGCATATGAAACATTTTAAAATTATGTTTTATTTGTTGTCAATTGTGACCAAAACAGCAATTAAGGACAAGGAAATTAGCTTGTGCTGCAAAAGTAACTGGTTCCTATTGAAATACACTGATAAAAAAAAGAAAAGTAATTACCTGATCCTACCCAATAGATCTTTAAGATATTACAGAGACTTTCACTGCAAATTATGCTGCATTTAGGTACATATCATTTTGGTGCAAGGTGTTACAGCAACTTTGGCATCTGCAGCATTTTCCTATCTATGATCATGAGTCATCAGGTCACAGGAGGGCTTTAGCAATGCCTGAGAAGCAGGGGATAAATAAGTCACTGAGAAGCTCAGCAGGACATCCACTAGTGGCAGTTCAAAGGAGGAAACCCCTGGAGCTTGAATGTCAGCTATAGTTCCAGCTAGCTGACACAGAATATGTTAAAGGTAAATCTCATAAAGTGATATGTGTTATAAATGCAACTTATGTGTTTCATTGTGTAATTTAAATTTCACTACTTTTAACAAAAAGAACCTGTGTGCAAAGTCATTTAAAGGGATACAATTATACCTCAGATTGAATCAAACCTAAAAAAAAATCCATCCTTTTACTTGTTCTGCCTGACTCATGTAATCATTAGCTTTCTGTTAAGCGGTCACCCTGAAGCTCTGCCAGAAATATCTCTATGAGTCACGAAAGCCACGTTTCAATAGAATATATTGGAAATACATTATAGTCAATCATGTCAGAACCAGGGCATCATAGCATTTAGTTGTTCCCAATAAAATAAAATAAAAAAGAATAAAGAATTAAAATCTTTGCTATCAAGGTTTTGACATCCATATGTCACCTAACGTCAGGTAAACATTGACAGATCATTGCAATGGAATCCTGCCATCATGCTGCAGAAACTGTAGTTTACCTAGTTTCAAGTTAGGGAATTTTAGGCATAAAGGTTAACATGCAAACAAGGGTTGAAATTATTATTCTGATTGATTGTGACATTTATAATCACTATAATTTATTATTAGAATAATTGACTTAAATAATTGATATCTGCAGCCTTAATGCAAATGCATTCAAGTGTTTTCAAAGTGGCCCCAGAACAAAACCTACAGGTTTATTCATTTCCTTTATGCATTACTTTGGTTACACATTTATAAAGCCTTCCTTAAGTTAAAGTTTGTCCTTATAAATTCTTCACTAATTCTGAAATAAGAAAGGACACAAGGGTAGGTACTAAATTTAGATAAACATCAGGCGTTCTTATGGCTCTCATGATGTTATTTCACAATTATATACAAAAGAGAGTAAAGAGAAAGAAAAGTAAAATGTACAAATGTTTTATACACAATGATTATAGCAGCTAATGTTTTAGAGATTTCAATCTACACTTTTTACTGATTATGAATCTGATAATCAAAAGCTTTGAACATTTTTAACTGGTCAGACCTAAACAAATTGTTTATTATACTTTGAGATTCATTAAACCTTCTAACTGTTAAAATACAAAAAAAGGGAAAAATTTTCAATACTTATTTTGACATTTAAATTATTTAAAATGTTATCTGACCTTCTATATATCAATTTACTGCACTTTTTTGGGGTTAAACTGTAGTAGTACTAAGATATTTACATATGAGTGATATGCAACTAAAATTAATATAAATTTTAGTATAAAGACTTTGCTAAAACTAACAGTTATCCATCAAACTGTATTCTAACATTTTAATTTTCTCCTTAGCAGTTGTGTGGCTATTAATTAAAATTAGGTGTTTTTCAGGGAACAAGTCTGACCATCCAGTGCACCGCCCCTGAGGTCTGGACTGCTCACTCCCAAGCTAGATACTGTGATTGAATTTCCAACCTCTTGAAACACAAACATTAGTATAAGAGTAACTAACAAAAAATACCTCCTTTGATGAGGAAGAAGTTTGGACAATGAGTCAAAGTATCTTGGCATTCAGTGAAAATAAGCAGTAATTGGGAATAAACAGTGATGTCATGTGTGGGAAGTCTTTGCAAACCACTTCCTCTGGTTCATCATTAAACCCAATCAGATGGATAAACAGCCTTACTGGAAATCACCCCACTCAACTTTAAGAAACATGAACTAAAACAGACACTATATGGGTTTTAAGAACTAATAATGGACATATTTCAACTCTTTCAGATAGTAGGAACGTATTCAGTCTTGCAGTTATCATCTTGCATCACAGATGCTCTTATCCACTTTAATGCACACACAGCAAACACTTTACACGTAGAAAGAAGGAATCAAAAACAGTGCTGCTACAGCTTCCATTCCCCCCCAATCCTTTACCTTTTAGAGCGTCGGAACATGTTGTTGGTTGGTTATCTGTTGTTGATATATCAACAAGCAACAGCTTGAGCAAGAGCAGTCTCAAAACACTGGGGTACAATTTCAGCTGGGTCAAACACATGCTGTAGCTCCCACATCCTTTCAGCGGCTGCGTGTCTGAGCAAGTGAGTCCAAGAAGCAAAAGGTGAGGGAGGGAAGAGAAAACAAGAGGGAGAGACTGAGAGAGAGAGAAAGAAAGAGGGAGTGTTAAAGGGAGGAAGGGTGGATCTGTACACCCTTCCTCTGTACACCCTAAGAAATAACAAAAGACAGCAGGGGATTATGGGTCCTTATTTCCCAGCTATGGTGTAGTTTTGCCATTCCCATTTTTTGCCTTCATCTCATTAGAAAGCTGTGATTGAAGAACTGGCATAGGGATAAACTCGTGTGGATTGTTACGTAATAATGAGAAAGGGTTTGTAGTGATAAGAGATGAAGAGAGCGTAGCTAATTAGGAGGTACGCCACATACACTCCATGCTGTGAATGGCTGGGTTTACCCTTGAATGGATGCAGCAGGCAGACCGAGCATGGAGCCAAATCCACTCAGCTCATCTTTAATAGATGCCGGACTAATAACCTCTGACTGAGGGAGATGGCAACATGCTGAACCCAAACAGAAAATACCTCAATGCTTAATAAGTACAGAACCTGAATAAAAATAATTTGCCTACAAAACCAACAGTAAAAAGACACAACATTGTAAAGAATATATGAGCAGTTTTTAGCTTTAAAAAGCCTTTAAAAAACTCATTGGATCTACAATTTAACAATACCATTACATTCACATTAAATTATATTTAAATAGAGGTTTGTAGCGGCATTGAAGATAAACATAGAATAAATTTAGTAAAGGACTGTAAAAACAAATATAGCAAGTTAAGTGAATTCATCTCATTTCTGCAATTACCTATATGAATTTTAAAGGGTCCATATCGTGCAAGATCTACTTTTTGCGCAATTAACGATGTTTTGATGCTATTCCTTCATCATAATCATAGAGAAAGTGGTCCTTTGCTTTATTCAGGCATCTCTGACTAATCCTCATTAGTTCTGCTGTCTGAGCAGCAGCCCCTCCCTCGCCTTTCAAAAAGAGCAGTAGCAGGCTATCTACGTAAGAAGGCTCCTTCCAGAAGGTAGATACTTGAGCAGGCTGCGCTGGCATGGTAAACAAATGGCCACTGTCCCCAATCAGGGAGGTGCAGTGAGTTGATTCTGGCTAAAATGAGACCAAATGGCTCTTTTAAATATAAATCCCTTTATTGTCGCCCCACAATTGGGAAATTCACGCTCTGCATTGGACCCATCCCCTTGGGGAGCAGTGGGCTGCCATTATGTGGCACCAAAGGAGCAGTGTGAAGTTAAGGGTTTTGCTCAGGAACTCAGGAGTGCAGGCTGTGGTAATCAAACCAGGTACTTGAAATCTTCTCAGAGCACAAGTGCACCACACTAATGCATTAGGCCAACACTCAGATTATCTGCAGAAGGCGGGGAACTCTCATATTTTAATCTTAGACTTAGACAGACTTTCATAGTCTAATGTCTAAGTAGTAAAAATCGTGTTGTTTTTTTTTTTACCATTACAGGTCTCAGCCTTCAAAATAGATATAGAATAGAGATATGGTGTTGGTGAAATTCCAATATTCACGTTGCTAAAAGAGAAACTGCGTACCACAATCTTGCTAGGGTCAAAGGTTGCTTTCCTTGCAGGAAAGAGTTTAACAGGCAGAGCATGTTGATTATCTCTCCAGATTAGGCCAAAGCTAAACTGCTTAATATAAAGAATTTATCAATTTTATTCACTCTCCATTATACCCTCCAGGCTCCTGACCACATGCTCAAAGGAAAACACAACCCTTCTTTGCCATAAAGATGTCTGTTCACAGGACCCCCAACCCCAAATTTTACATCCCTCAGTGTATCAGGATCTAGATCTACCTACAGTAGATAGCAGATACCATCCCAACAATGAATGCAATAGCTTTTGGTGAATTTGAATAGAGGATGCCTGGTCTTCTCCTTTAATTATCACCTGGTTTTAGAATGATTATTAAATACTAAAGATCTTAACAATATTTTTCAACATAGGGCAACAGCATGAAACTGGTGGCATCCAAACGGGAGAGGGGGCTTTGCTTTGAATGCAAAACACAAGATGTAGGGCCTTTAATTTGAAATGCAACATTTAGAGCTTTGTCTATTTTTTAATGCAAATTTTATCCATTTCCAATTTGATAATACAATTAGCTAAGTATAAAATAACTTATTTCAAGCCACCCAGAAGTGTACCGTTATTAATATTTAAAAATAATAAGTGACATCACACCACATGTGTACAGCAGTACTCAATAAAAAAACATGCTTAATGAAAATTTACCTGAATGGTATTTAGTCTCTTATTAGCAGCTAGCATGGTTATTATTATTTATATATATATTAGGGGTGGGTATTGCCAAAGAAGTCACGATTCGATTCGAATCACGATTCATAGGCCACGATTCGATTCTATCACGATGCATCACGATACTTGAATTATTGCGATGC
>NW_015150643.1:1122885-1133561 GCF_000732505.1 Cyprinodon variegatus | reverse complement strand
ATTTACTCTAATAATCCCAGAGGGAAATCACTTTTCTGCAGTGTAACCCATCCCCTTGAGGAGCAGTGGGCTGCCATTGTGTGACGCTGAGGGAGCAGTGTGGGGTTAAGGGTCTTGCCAGGGAGCCAGAGGGACAGTCTGTGTGAGTGGGGGATCAAACTCACAACCTCAGGATTCAAAGGCCTATGCCCTAACCACTAGACCTAAACACCTGACTGCCACTCCCCCTATTAGCATCCCAAATTATTTAATCTATTAGGCTATATCCAACATGCAATGATGCAACTACATGAAACCCATAAGATCTTTTCATAAAATTGTTGTAATAAGTAGGTTGAGTAGTGCTTACATCAATTACGCTACATAACCCATAATGCACTGCAAGATCTCGCCCCAGCTCAAGATTAGGATGCACAAGCTGTTTCTGTAGGAAAATCAGATGTAGGAAGGAAAACTGCAACACTTTAGCGTTGCAAAGTCATGACAAGCTGAGTCACTCTGGCTGCGTTCCATTGTGGCCATTTTACTAAAGCATTCAACTGCAAAAAAAGAGTGTTCATCACTGAAAGAAAGCTCAGCTTAACTTGACTGAGCTGTATGAATACAGTGGGGGAGTGGTGTTACGTACCTGTGCAAGCAATTGCTTTTTGTGATGAGATAAAAAAGATGGCCTTCGGAATCTAAAGACTGATGAATATCTCTGGAGTGTTTTAGGTTTTTCAACAGCTCAGACAGATAAACAAACCGTTTAAAAGCTTGTTGCTGAGAAACAACATTAACCTGAGACATACTGGCATTGAGAAAAGCCAAACTGAAATGTGACAAGTTAATTTTATTCTAAAAGATGTCAAATATTTAACTATCTTTATACTAATGGTGTATTCTGCTATTTTTTAAAGATACATTTTGTTTTATTGGAGAAAAAGCCCAGTTGTTTCTGGGGCTGTTCTGTGATGGAGTTTGATAAACCTGTCTCTCTCTGCTTTCATCCAAAATGTTCAAAAAGCTGCTCAAGCTGCTTTAATTCAGCTCCTTCTAAATAAAATGAATAATTTTTGTGTTCTCCCTCATTTTTCATCAGTAAACAGTGAAGCAACGCATGCATAAATTGTTTCCACCAGTATATGTAGTTTAAAGTTAATTTATATTTAATCATCAGGCAAACAGATCAGAACGGAGACAGGCAGACTTAGAGGTCCAGGAGTAGAATGGATCAGGCAATCAGAAACCCTCAGGGACACTAGAGGACTCTAAAAAAAAGGCATTAATAATCTGGCCCTGATGACTGGTTAAAGGCTGATTAAATAGAAGCTGAAGCAGGTGGATCAGATGAACGGTAATGAGAACTGGGCAGAGCTAGGCAGATGAATGAAATGAGTAATCAGGCCAGTCATCAGCGATAAGATCATGACATGTCTAAGCTGAGCTTAAGCATTTAGCAGCTTTTTTTAAAAACAGAGTCTGCCAGTCTGCCTGTCTCAGTCTGATCTGTTTGCCTGATTTGTCTTCGGACTCATGCTGGATTTCTGCCTGTCTGTGACCTGATCCTGGAACTATTTCTTGACATCAGCTTTGGCTTCGCCCTATGGACTATCAACGTCTGGGACTATCTGGGCGGCACCTGCTGCGCCAGCAGCCGACCGGCTGGAACCAGCCTCACCATCTGGGCACGGACTGAACTATGAGACCAGGTTAGTGACTCACACTTTCATTATCATCCTCCTGCAGACAGACGGGGTCACTAACCTTTGTTCTCTACCTGCAGAGGTTCCTGCCTTAGGCGCCCACACCTAAATGTTTTGAGAAATCTAATTTTCTGTCTGCCTCGAATTCTGGATCCTATTGTTCTGATCGTGGATATACATAACCTCATCGTAGATAGCCATCTTTGCAGTGAATGTGGCTGGCCTACTAGCTGGTAGTTTCTATGCAGTCTAATAGGCAGAAGCTGTCCATCGAAGACCAACCTCTCCTGTTCAAAGTGTTGCTATTGGTTTATTTTGCAGGACCCAATGCAACACATGTCACAGAAAGGGTGCAAGGACTAAGAATGGTGCCATTCTCTGAGCCAGAAAACATACTACGGACTGCTTCAAGGACTTCATCTTCTGCAGAAACAATATCGGAATTTATATAATAAAACAGGACAATAAAATAGGAAACTGGTAGGATATTAACAACTCATTACCTCAAAAACAAACAAACAAACAAAAAATTACCCATAAACCAGTAATCATCCTCAAACTCTATTTGGTCTAAATTACAAAACTGACTATAAAACACTGAATGTATTGTAAAGCGCTTTGGTCAAATCCTCTGAATTAAAAAAGCGCTGTATAAGCATGTGAAATAAAAAATAAAAAAAAGCAGAGGTGGTAGACCAAAACTTGTACTCACGTAAAAGTAGCACTATTCCACCATATTTTTACTCAAATAAAGGTAAAAAGTATTTAGCCAATAAATTACTCCAGTAAGAGTAAAAAGGCTACTCAAGTACTGAGTAACTGACAAAAAATGTAAAGTTATATGCAAAATCTTTAAAAATGAAAAGAAAAAAAAGAATAACATTCAGTTATGACACAACAATTTTGGGTGGAAGAAAATATTTTAACTATGAAATCTAGGAAATCATTATTTATAGTATGTTATGTATATAGGTTAGGACAGAGTAAGTTAGTTCCTGTAACATGATACAGTAAACGGTTTGCTTTATTTCCACTTGACCTCCAAATGACACGGCAGGATCAACAGATACAAAAACATTAAAACAAATTAGCTAGATTAAAAGAAAAAAGCCTCACTTAGACTTTAACTGTAAGTGTAACTGTAGGTGTCTCTAGTGCATTTTTATGGGCCTGTTCTTCTTTGAGTGCATTTACTCATGATGAGTAGGGCAGCCAGACAGTTTAGTGAATGTAATTGAGTAAAGGTAACCAGTTACTATCCACTTCTGCTATTAATCAACACTACTACTGTTTTATTTGTTTCACCCCTGCTCTTGCATATAGTCTCTCAATTCTCTTTAGCCTAAAAAGTAGTTCATGATTTATGGTGTTATAGTACTTCTAAGTGTACATAGTAGCAGATCAAATACAGCACGGGCAACCAATTAAAAATCAGCACAATGTTGCTTTCTTTCTTTTTTTGTGCCTTAATTAGAGCAGTGGGCTTTAGGCTGCCCGGCAAGACTTTAAACCTGGGTTTGAATGGAGACAAAGCCATTCTCAAGCACATATCAATATACTCATTCATGAGTCTGGATTGATATTTATTTTTGATTCTGTTCATGGTGGAGAATCCTTCTTCACAGCAGCAGGTTGAGCCAAACATACTCAAAATGTGCACGGTCATCCTTTATAACGCCATTTAACTTTTCTTTCACCATTTCCCAGCAGTTTTTCCAGCAGTCTACACTTTCTGTGCTTTCTTTTTCTCATCTTCCTCTTCTTCTCCGGCTTGCCAAAGGTTTGCCTACTGTGTCTAAAAGTGGTTCGCAGCAGTGACCCAGACTGTCAGTTCATTGGCTAATTCACATGTAGCCTGGTCCCTGTGCCCCAAAAGGCTTTACCATATTAACAGGAGAAGTGGCGCAAGGGAAGTTAGACACTGTCGGCCGAAAACATGCGGTAATTTATGTTGGGATCTGGAGGTTTGTCCACTTTCCCCACCAGAGGTCGTACGAGATCTCCTGGAGCCTGAGCCGACCACACCACCTGTCTCCCATCTGCTCATCAGGAGATCTGTACTTAAGGAGGCAGAGGGCTTCACTCCAGTGCCAGAGTGTTTGCCATTAACGGTTAGCAAGCCTGAGCCAACCTGCCTGTCTGTGATCTCTGACTTTGTGAACCAAACCTGATCCCGTTTTTCTCCTCTCTGCTTCCCAGGTTGATCCTGCCTGAATACCTGAAACTCTGGAGAGTTTCTCTGCCGGTGATCTGTCTGCTCTTTCTCAGTAGAACTCTGGAGAGCTGTCTCTGTCAAGTATCTGCCTGCCCGCTCTCAGGAGATTACTGGAAGGAAACTCAATCTGTGATCTGCCTGCACTCTGTAAGCTCTTCCTCCGCCTCTGCCCTCAGCCTGCCGACAACCTCTGGACCATCAAGGTTCCCCCCCTCTGCAGCTCTGATCCACTCCAGAACAGGTACTGACCTGAACACTCTCAACCTGCAAAATACCTGGACCTCCACTAATCTCTCTGTCCTCCTCAGCAGTGAACCCACTCGTGACCAGTCAAGCCCCCTCTTGGATCTGATCAAACTGTTTACATTTATTGTAAATAAATCTTTGAACTTTTCTTCTGCCTCCGAGTTCTGCATGTGGGTTAGACACATTAATCCGAACATGACAATTTATACATTTTTAAATCAGGTTGTGTTCGGATTGGCCAGCAGGTGGGTCCGGATCCAGACCACGGCCCGCTAATCCATGACCTCTGAAATAGAAGATAATACTTACAAAAAGAAATACACACTTCTACATATATAAATCAACACTCAAATGTTTATGGAGGCCTCGATATTTAAAGTTATGCATTTCAATTAAAGTTTTTAAAATCCAAAGAATAGCTTGAAATGGTAAAAATGGAAATGCTGAAATGCCAGAGGTTAAAAAAACTGAATAATAATAAAAGTTCAGAAGGTAGAAAAACAAGTCTTTTTCAGAAAAGACAAAATGGATTATCAGTTTACGGCTGTTCTACAGCAATGAAGGTTAATCAACGCTTGAAAGCTGTGGCTGCTAATTCCTTTCTTGATTGCGATCAAACCCCACTGTGCGCATAAAAACAGTTTGGAACAACATTGTGCTACGCATTATGAGGCAGAAAGTAGTGTGTTGCAACAAAATTGGTGAGAAAAAGGCAATTAAATGTGGAATAGAGGCATACCATAGAAAAAACTTTTACGTGAAGGACTTGTTAAAAAATTCAAGGAGGCAGTGAGAACCGTTTCCTTTACAATCAAACTCAGAAACAGGAAGAGATCTGGCAGACCCAAAGCAAAACCTGAATGAGAGGATATGTTAACAGCTTGCATGATAAGCAGCCCACAAATCAACAGCTTCCAGCACAGTTTGATGGTAGATGCTGATAGAAAGATCTCAGCTTCAGCCATGAAAAGAGGACTGCAGGTTTGACTGGACAAGTTGCAGCAAGAAAACCATTGCTAAGACGACAGAATAAGGCAAACTGGCTTGCCTGGGCCATGAAAAACTACTAATGGACTAACTGAAGACTGAAAGAAAGGGTTATAGATTGATGAATCAACATTTGAAAGTTCCTCTGTGTGTGACATTAACTGTCAAACATAGAAGTATGTAATGGTTTGCATAATTTTCATGGATCCAGTGTCGGTGAGCTGTACAAAATGAGAAACCCTCTGAACCAAAATGACAGCGGCATGAAAGGTGACTACTTGGCCAGGGGTTCATTTTACATCAAGCTAATGACCCAAAACATGAGTCCAAGCTATGTCACAACTAAATCTGGAAACAGAACAAAATAAACATGAAAACATGCAGTGGAAAGATCTGTGTTCAAACCCCATTTAGCTGGTTTGGGATGAACTGAGACAGGAGTGAAAACAAAACAACCTACATCTGGCAAACATTAATAACTACTTTTGCAGATTTTGGGAAAAAAAAACTCCCTAAAGAATATATTTGATTCAGTTGTTATATATATTTATGTTTGTTTTAAATCCTACCAAAAATATTTCATCTGAGGGTTACCTCTTGGGTAAAATGGTTAAAGCTTGGAAATAAACGAGTGTTCGATAAAAAAAGAAACATGTTATCATCTCTATTTAACATTTGTAGACCATTTCTATGGTAATATGGCCTTAAAATTAATGTTTCAAGCAAAATGAAGAAACATCATCTGCCAACCAGCTCCATATAACTGAGGTGCTTCAGACCACTAGGGGGAGATAATCATCATGTCATGTAGGGACAGACTCTTAGTACAGGTGTAAATAAGCCTAAGGAGGTTTAAATATTTAAAAAAGATTCAGAGGAAAACATACTTTAAAAAAAATCTTTCTTCCAAATGTCCTTTGGATGGCATACCATTTCTGTTTTTGCCTATTAATATTAATTTGAGTTGTCTATGTTCTGGTCCCAGATTGATTGTTTTCACCTAGTGGTTTGGAGCACTTCCATTATTCCAGCTAGTTTGCAGCTTTTCCTAACTTGCAGTTGTTTTTGCAACTTGCAGCATTTTTCCATTTGCTATTTTTACTTTTGAGTTTGCACAACCTTTTGATTTTGCTTTTAAATCATGTATTTATGCAGGCATTGGCACCCCTCAGCCACCATACAAAATAGAACAGTTTGATAAAGCCAGCATATTTCCAACCATTGTTGCCTGAAAGAGTCACATCACACAACAACCTGCCCAATTAATATATTGTTATATTCACTGTGTGAACATGAACACACTTCAGTATAACCTAATTCAACACAACATTTCAAAACAAAATGCTACAATTCAACTAAATCTGCCCAGAGTTGTTCTCCATAAACAACTGACCCAGCCAGCACAGTGATGTCAGATCTAGTGTCATGTGACACATTATATACCAATACTAACACATTTGCAGATGGATTCATAACCATGTAGATTACTCCTCTTTTTACTTTTAGAAGACAAACTATGATCAGTGCTCACTCACAAATATGCAAAACTTATTTTTACATCACTGAAATAATTACATTTATTATGGTTGAGTTTGAATTATTACCTTTAATGCTTATTAGATTGATGGCTGGAACATTGAACATTGGAACGCTGAACTTTATCTCCGATGAACTATAACACAATCCATTGTGATTTGAGGTCAGTACATGGTTGAATGAAATCTAACTGTCGGCGAGGACGGAATGTTGCTGATGTCCATCCATTCTGTGTTAGTTCGGTTTGCAGATCCATCAAACTTCACAGTATCGACAGGCTCATGCGATGTCTGGAGTCGGCTTCCAGCAGAGCAACTTGTAAAAAAGCACTTTCAACTTGCGAGCTTGATATAGGGAGGGCGGGGAGTTTAATTGAACCAAGCGCTAAATCCCGATAGAAGCGGTTTCCTAAAGCATCTTTAACCACTTAAATCCGACCGGGGTCACCAGGGACCAGGTGGACATTAAGTGGGGGTAATAATTCAGAATGTGTAAAATTCCACCGGTAAAATTTTTGCCAGCAGGTGGAGCCATTGCGCACAGCTCCAAGCTGACACCAAAAGTTCCACAGCCCACAGCTCTGGAACTGTTATAGCTAGAGGTCTGACATTTTCTGTATTTGTGGTTGACATGATGTAGAGCAAATATAATACAATAAAACCTGCATTATTTCAAGAATGTCTTTATTACTTCTGTTCAAAAAAGACCTATCATTTCCGAGAATTAAAAACAAAAACTTTGAGTCATGTTCGAACTGATGTAGGTTGGTCTGTGTTCTACTCACCCAATTTTAATTTATATATTAGGAAAGTAGGGGGTGTTAGCCTTCAAATAATGTATTGCACATGTAATTTGGGCTTACAGTTTCTAAGTTATTTGCTTTTGTCAGGATCCCAGTTTTTGTGTCTTGTCTTTTGTGTTTCTCCCTTCCTCCACCAGGAGGCGCCTGGCTCCGGTTCGCCTCCTCACACACCTGCAAACGGTTACCTCATCACTGGACTGCTCTTAAGCTGCTGGTTGCCACTACTTTGACGCCAGAGTGTTTGCCAGTATGGGGTACTCTTAGCCTGACGTAGTCCGACTCAATTCTGGTCAGAATATGAGTCTGATACTGCTCCATAGAGCTGTGATTATGGGGCGTGTTTCGAACGAACCAGGAAAAAAAATGCCTCTGCACTCAATTGGATAGACCTACAACCAATAAGAGCAATGGAGTGCGTGACGTATGTTAAGCGAGGCATAGTTGTTGTCCACAAAAATTAAAGCGTGCAGTTTCACGCCTAGAATAAGAAGATGAGCCTTGATCGCGTTTCTCTGTTTCTCTTTTAAAATTAATTTGCTGTCGATATCTTCTAGAACAGACCTAATAGCAGAATCTACTCACCCAAACTCTCCAGCGGCAGCCATTATTGTTGTTACCCAAGCGCGCTTTGGTCACGTGGTTGATAACGTTACTCTTGATCATCTGTCCATCATTGTATAAAGCCCGCCCTGACAATTTGATTGGATCGCCTGACAGTGGGCTTTAATACTCGCGCTACTATGGAGCAGAGCCAGACCGAACTTCCCCGAACTCAAACCTTGTGGGCGGGACTAAGTTCGGACTGGCACCCAGGCTAGGGTACTCTAGCCAAGCCTTGTTATTCTGAGTCTAATCTGAGTTTTTGGATCCTGAGCTTTTGTTCTCTAGCCAAGCTGAGATCACATTGAGTTTAACTGAACACTTGTTTCTCCCTGAGATTCAACTTTGTTTGTTCTCTGCCTTTCGGCAGGATGCGTTCCTGCAAACTGGACCTTTTCGGACCACCCTCTCCCAACTGAGTCTTACACTGAGCGACGGATTCCAAACAGGAGGTTTGGATCCAGCCACCTTTGAGCACGCTGAGATCTCTCTGAGTATGGAAGTCATCTTCACCACGACCCGTTCAAGTACCACAGGAAAACTAAGTTGCAACCAGCGGCTGCATCATTCCACTCTGTCCGAGTTCTGGTTAAACCCTGTTCCGCCCTCCAACGAATCAAACAAACTCTGGAAGACCAACACACAGACTGGAGTCTACGCTTCTCTTCTTCTCTGGAAACGTGAGTGGCAACAAATCCTCTCCCTCAAGATTTACAACTCCAATTTCCCACTGAGCCTGAACCACATGCTTCACTGCGTGTGGGTCCGAGCCTTAGATAAAATCATGACAGCTTTTTCATTTGCGTATGCAAAATAGGTGAGGATTACCCAAAATCAGGTGGGTATTAAGAGGTTAAAAGATTCCTCTTCCAACCTGAACGCATCGATCGTCAGCGCTAGGCTTATCACATCAGATCCACCTGCTGCAAAAACTAGCATAATTTGTGGCACCACTACACTAGGTCTCTGTGGTAAACACCCTGGCAGATGACATTAGCTAATCAGTGATGGAGGCTTTGCTATGGACCAGTAATAATGAATGATTGGTGGACACGTGTTTTAATAGGTTAACCAGCACAAATTATCTCCACCTTCCCAAAGCAATTTTTACCCTCAAAATCAAAATAAAAACCGCCAAACTGGGTGGTAAATCACCCAATCTGGCAACACTGTTTCCAACAATTATTCCACATAGAAGTTAGTACAGCTGTGAAGTATTTCCCATAACTTCAGCTGTTTTAAAACAAAATAGACATGATTAAGATGCATTGAGACTCTTTGTAAAAAACACAAGACTGGTAAAACAAGAGAAATACTGCAAATGTCACAATATAGCATTGTATGTTGTCTGCCAATAATATATTGTTTTATAAATACATTATTCATTATTTTTATTGTGTCAAGTTTAGTTTCATTTTTAGTTCAGATACTTTAATTTGCAAAAGAATGATGCTTTTGTCTATTCACAATTCACGAGCCACTGCAATAGAACCCCAGATATGTAATTGGTAATAAGAATCTGAGAAACAATAAAGACAACTCTAAGTTTGTAACAACAATAAACACTGAGACTAATTAAAATTTAAATGGTTGAACAACAAGAAGGATCAAGCAGGTAAACGGAAAAGAAAGTGGAACACTGATGGATTAAAAACTAATTAGTACTGGCGATAAGGATCCTTCAGCACAGAGGACAGAATCCACAGATTACAGCTGGTAGTAATCAAAGTCTGACAAACTCCAGCTGCTCTGCAGGAGGCGTTCTTGTCCTCTTCATCCTCCACACACCATGTACAACAAAACACCATCAGCTCCAACAAACCGCCTCGTTGCTTTCAAATGAAATATTAAACTCACATCAACAAACAAGATTCATGTGCTTTGAATTGCTGTCAGCTTTATGAAAGGGGAGGATGGAAAAGAACATGCAGAGAGCCGGAGAGGAAGTAAACAAAAGTAACACTCACCTGCTGTTTTTGCGAGGCAGCGGCAAATCCTGCTGGCAGCAACAAAAAGGAGGAGAAAAAGAGATTTTTGAAACAACACATTTAGTGGAAGTGTTTTTCATTTTACCTGGGTGATTTCAATTTGGTTTATTCATATAACTAAAAAACTCAGGTACCATCTAAAGACAGAAAAAAAGGAAAGCACTTTAAAGAAATAAAGACATTTCTTCTCACCCAGAAGAGAGTAAAAAGAGAAATTAAATACTGGATAGTGGAAGAGAAAACAAGAAATGCGCTGGGTAAAATGAGCCGATTAAATACCCAAATATTTCCGTACATAAATTTTGCCTTTGCAGATATAGGTTATGAGGTTTATCAGTGTAGAATAAGTTTGAATTAAAAACTTTAGGTTACTCACATTAGGTTTTCTGTAATTCTGTGATCAAGTCTAAAAAAATAATGTGCACACTGCAAAAACTTAAATTAAAATATTAAGTCTATATTTCCAGAAATAAGTGCATTTTACCTTGTTTCGAGCAAGTAAAAAAGATAATTTGCCAATAGAATAAGATGACTCACATTTGAAATAATAAAAATACAACTATGTTAACTTATTTTAAGTAGATAATTACTAGTGTTGTATTATTTGCAATGAATAC
>NW_015150643.1:1107941-1122193 GCF_000732505.1 Cyprinodon variegatus | reverse complement strand
GAGATTTTTTTCCAGCCTTTGGTAACAGTTCTCAACCTTTTTTGACTTGCGTACCCATTTGGGCATTTTGTCTTACCATGAGTAGCCCTCTCATTCAAAAGTATTGGCGATTGAAAATAGGACGAAAGTATAATAACTCATTATGAAATAAAAATGCTTTACTTAATCTTTTAATTTGAGAATTTAATTCCTAGGTATTTTATATTTTCCATCTCAAATACAAAACAACATAAATATGTTGCCTGGCAGTAAGTATGGAATCTAAATAAATACAAAATAAAATCATATTATGAACCTGTATTTATAAAACTGGGGCTCCTCTGAGTAACTCCCTTATAATCACATATAAACTGGATGAATTGGGAACAAAATACAGAACACAATTTTTAGTCAGACTGACTTAATTACTTTTACTTTGTTTTCATCAAGAAACCTGAGCTGCTTTGATGAGCTCCGATATCTCAGTGTGGAAAACAGCTGATCCCGGGCTGTTCTCTATGTCAAGTCTTTTCCTCTGCTTGGTTTTGATGTGAGTCAAAGCTGAAGGTGAACTCAAAGAAAAAACATAAATTCTGCCTTTGGAACTCTGAGCCTGTCTGTTCCCATCTGATCTGTTTGCCTGATCTGTCTTTGGACTCCTGCTGGATTCTGCCTGTTGCTGAACTTGAAGCTGTTTTCAGTCACAGACCTGGATTTCCCTTCTGAACCTCTTCGGCTCCAAAGAGATTCAGAGGGGAAACACGTCCTTGACACCAACTTTGGCTTTGCCCTCTGGATTTTCCTGCCCTCCTTCATCTGCCCGCATCTGATCTCCTGCTTGTTTTTTGTCTTCTGGGACAACAGCAGCTAGGACTCTATGAGCGACACGTTCCCCATGCACAGACTGAACTATTAAACCAGGTTGGTGACTCGCGTTCATAATCTTCCTCCGCCAGATTTACGTGGACACTAACCTGTGTTTCCTTTCTGTAGTTTCCTGTCTTAGAGGTCCTAGCCGCTGCTACTGTAGATCAGTTTTTTTTATATAAATGCTTTTGAACTATCTGTCTGTCTGCCTTGAATACTGGGTCCTCGGTTCTGAGCCATGACAGCTGGACCACCTTCAATGTCCTTCTCCGTAGTCAATCATCTTTCAAGATCCCATTAATTTAGCTCTTTGCCTATCTTTCCTCTCCCGCATGCCAGCAAACTTTCACCCACCTGTGCCCCATCTCCTCCCTCATTCTCAGACTAATCTGAGTCCCACTCATCCTCCGGCTTATTCCACCATGAGTGTTCGGACCCTGGGAGGAAAGGCTACTTTAATTCTTTTCCAAGGTTACTCATCCAAGCAAAAGTGTTAATTCTCAACATAAAGCTCTTCTGCAGGGGTCTAGGCGCCGAAGAAATTATTTCATTTATGTCAATAAAACTTTTTGAATTGCAGCATTTCAGTGTGACTCTGTACAGGTTGAAATTTAGACATTTCATTTTATGTTTTCCGGTCTTTCATACACTAAGCAAGAGTAAGAAGATTCTACTCAAAACGAGAACAATGATCTGTCAGCGCAGTAAGACAATTGCACTTCTTAAAATCATGGTCAAAATTTTTTGTTTTGTTATTCTTAGGAATTGTTTTTCAACATTAGTATAGCTCTAATGATGCACTTCAAAAGGGGTCATACAATTTTAAATCTAACCAAAAGTCTCTAATCTTTTTTTTTATTATCAGATTGATAAACTAAGCATAACAGATTTTTTTATATTATTAATCTCATGTTGAGATTCTATTTAATACAAATGCAAATGCAATGCACTCAGTAAGACTTCCTGAAGTTATGATATATTTATTCTCAAAACAAGAAGTCCTACCAAGTGTAATTGTCTTTCTTCTCTGGCAGATTAATGTCACTTATTTTTTAGTAGAATTTTCTAAAAAGAAGTTTAATAATCTAACATAATTGGGTTATGGTTTGTAAAATCATCTCAAAAAAAGGATTTTTTTTATGGCAAACTTGGTTAATGCAGACGGTCAACTTTAGCAGAATAGTGATGGTTTTATTGCTACTAAGTCTTTTCACTGAGGCTTATTTGGATTCAGTTGTAATTATGGTTGAAATGTGGATTCAATAAGGAGAACAACATCAAATAAACACAGACCAATTGAGCCTCTCCACTGTGTGACTCTATATTTGGTCACCTAACCTCTCCACCCTGGAGCATCGACACAGCACTTTAGAAATCAAAGACCTGCCAGGCCCGCTGTGCCGTCGATGTAAAGTCGTGATTGGACTGTTCACAGACTGATGTAAATTGCTTCACAGTGGGCCTATTCACGAAGAACAAGTCTGACAGCTTGTCCTGATTACTTCAACAGCCGTGTGATCGTGACACATTTGTGTGGGCACGCAGATTTGTGTGTTTGCATTTGCCTTTGTGTTTCTGACAACACGGAGTCCCTTACCACACCCACCGCCCCCCGTATCTCTTTGGTGCAGACGGTTGCAAACACTCACAGGACCAAATAAAAACACTGCAACCAGGGCCACAGCTCAAGCCGTCCCAGGCTGGATCATTGCTAACTCTGCATGCAGAGACGCTTTCATGCTTTCAGCTTTATAATTAAGCACGACTTTCTGGTTTGTAAGACGTCCGTCAGCAGTCAGAATTCATGCAAAGGACATCAGAATTCATGTGATTACGGGCCAAAACTTTTATTGATTATTAGTTAAAAATGTTCCTTAGTGTTGATCTTTTGAAACCGAAATAAGATATATGAAGGTATGTAACTTTTATTTGACCCAGTGTTAGAAAGTTGATGCAATTATTTGCTCTTTTATTGCCATCTATGTGGCAATAATAGAGCAAATAAAAGCTTTAGCTCATAATCGCATGAACTGTGGTCAGCAGGTAGCTGACCAACGTCTTACAAACCAGAAAGTCATGCTTAATGATAAAGCTGCCATCTATGTGGCAATAAAAGAGCAAATAATTGCTGATCATCCTCTGTCAAGTGTAAAAAAAAACCTTTGTCTAACTATCAAGATTTTATTTCCTTCAGCTCACAAGAGGTAATACTAAACATTCTTTCATTTCTAATAAAAGGAATCCCTAAATTATATCCAAATAAAATATTTCATTGCATTCTTTTTTATTTTTGGATAAAGAGCTCGATGAAAAGGTACATAGATCATTGAATATTTCTCTCTCATTGTTCTCATTTCTGTCTATTTAAATAAGATTTAAATGTTTCCTTGTATTGTCATTAAAATATTTTCTCTGTTTCCTTTAATTATGTTAACATTTTAATTTGCATATTCATTCAATTTAGGTATGGATTGCCATGGCATTACAAGGCATTTATGTAAGTTATCTCTGTTTTTTCTAAATATCAAAACTCTGTGAATTTAAATCTACTTTGAATCCTGAGCAGCAGTAACTGAGGGGTAAATTGAAATAAAGCCAAAATTGCCAAAGCAGAAAGAAGAATGTTTTTTTATTTGCTTTTTTGGAGCAATAAAGATTTTATTAATCTGTGTGTAATGCATAATTCATTGTAGATCAGGAAGTGTTTGCTTCACGATAGAAACCTTGTATGTCTAAAACCATTCCTTTATTGTACATTTTGTTAGCTTGTCTGTTTGCTATATTAACCAACAGGATGTGTTGAACTAGATCTACTACTTACATAACTTTTGTGAGATACCTTTTTTTATACAGTATGGCAATATTTCATAAAAAAAGTTTATTTGAATTCTATAAATCTAAGTTTTCTGCCAACAGCAATGATGAACTGCACTACAGCATTCTAAACCCAGTATCTAGGCTAGAGCTGTCAATCTGGTAAAGAATCTGGTTGTTATTCGAAATTGTAAAGGTTAACTTTATTTTGCAACATAAAACTGACTAAAACTAGACTAAAACCTTTTTAAGTTTGAACTAAACTAAAACTATCACATATCGTAATGACTAAAATCTGACGAAGACTATTAATAGTTTCTTCCTGAAGACTAAGACTCCATTTAGGACAACAAACAAAAGTGTTTTCTTATAAACCCCTATGTAGTTCTGGCTGTATGCAGAGGGATAAACCTGGTAGGCCAGCATGATAACGTGTAGCACTCAGATTTAGAGCTACACATTATCAATCTGTCTGCGGAACTTTTACAGCTATTTGGTTATAGCAACATCTATTGACCGTCTACCAAATTTAGTTTTAGCCAATCAAATTAACAAATGAGATAGTAGCAGATGCTATATGAAGCCACAAAAAATTACGCCTTTATGCTCTTGATAATGAAAGATGAAATTGTAGATTCTGACAAACACAGATGTGATACCAGCAGCTATGACTACAACCTCCTGCGCTGCCATCTGCATTTTACCTCCGTTTTGAGCTTGGAAGCTATTGCCTTTGTTACTGCTATATGTCCTCCCCTTAACTTAATAATGCTAAAATGTATTTAGCTTACCCATTCTGGGACGAACTAGAATGATTTAAGCTGAAGTAGTGCAAGATGTATTGTGTGTTTGTGAACTCACAAGTACTGAGAGAAACCAGCTTGGAGGTAAGGTTAATAGAGGGATGATTTCCTGGTGGATGGTTAACCTTAACTACAAACTAATGCGCTGAAAAACACTTGTTTACTGAACTGTTTTGGATTGGATGATATATATATATATATATATATATATATATATTTTTTTTTTATTGGTATCTTTATTTCAAACATGCAAGAGAGAAAAAAAATAAAAAAAAATAAACAAACAATAAAACAATGTTTAAAAACATTGGAGAGAGAAACAACAAACACGGTACCTTTCTTTCCTGAGTTAATATACCTCTATTACATGTGCGAAAAGGAGTAGGAAGAAGTAAAACTTATGTACTCCTACCCCTTTAATTCTTATATTTCTTCAATTTACAATATTTATAATTATATTGCTATATACACTCACCGGCCACTTTATTAGGTACCCCATGCTAGTAACGGGTTGGACCCCCTTTTGCCTTCAGAACTGCCTCAATTCTTCGTGGCATAGATTCAACAAGGTGCTGGAAGCATTCCTCAGGGAGTTTGGTCCATATTGACATGATGGCATCACACAGTTGCCGCAGATTTGTCAGCTGCACATCCATGATGGGAATCTCCCGTTCCACCACATCCCAAAGATGCTCTATTGGATTGAGATCTGGTGACTGTGGAGGCCATTTGAGTACAGTGAACTCATTGTCATGTTCAAGAAACCAGTCTGAGATGATTCCAGCTTTATGACATGGCGCATTATCCTGCTGAAAGTAGCCATCAGAAGTTGGGTACATTGTGGTCATAAAGGGATGGACATGGTCAGCAACAATACTCAGGTAGGCTGTGGCGTTGCAACGATGCTCAATTGGTAACAAGGGGCCCAAAGAGTGCCAAGAAAATATTCCCCACAGCATGACATCACCACCACCAGCCTGAACCGTTGATACAAGGCAGGATGGATCCATGCTTTCATGTTGTAGACGCCAAATTCTGACCCTACCATCCGAATGTTGCAGCAGAAATCGAGACTCATCAGACCAGGCAACGTTTTTCCAGTCTTCTATTGTCCAATTTCGATGAGCTTGTGCAAATTGTAGCCTCAGTTTCCTGTTCTTAGCTGAAAGGAGTGGCACCCGGTGTGGTCTTCTGCTGCTGTAGCCCATCTGCCTCAAAGTTCGACGTACTGTGCGTTCAGAGATGCTCTTCTGCCCACCTTGGTTGTAACGGGTGGTTATTTGAGTCACTGTTGCCCTTCTATCAGCTCGAACCAGTCTGGCCATTCTCCTCTGACCTCTGGCATCAACAAGGCATTTCCGCCCACAGAACTGCCGTTCACTGGATGTTTTTTCTTTTTCGGACCATTCTCTGTAAACCCTAGAGATGGTTGTGCGTGAAAATCCCAGTAGATCAGCAGTTTCTGAAATACTCAGACCAGCCCTTCTGGCACCAACAATCATGCCACGTTCAAAGTCACTCAAATCACCTTTCTTCCCCATACTGATGCTCGGTTTGAACTGCAGGAGATTGTCTTGACCATGTCTACATGCCTAAATGCACTGAGTTGCCGCCATGTGATTGGCTGCTTAGAAATTAAGTGTTAACTAGCAATTGGACAGGTGTACCTAATAAAGTGGCCGGTGAGTGTATATCCATATATATACACACCTACCTACACATATACATACATATTTCTACACATATACCCTCATACATTGTACAAATAAACAAAGCAAAAAAACACAAACAAAACTTTCTACAATGCTTCTCTATACCTTCTGAAAATAATTTCTTTGTACATTTTTTTTGAAAAGGAATATGTTTGGGCATTGCTTTAGGTTCTCATTTAGTTTGTTCCACAATTTAACTTCAGGAATTGATAAACATAATCTTTTCTTTGTTGTTCTACATCTATTAGTCTTAAAATTTCCCCTTCCCCTAAAATTAGATTGATAACTAATAATTTTATATCAAAACTAATCTTAAGAAATCCCTAGTTAGTAAGGCAAAAATCCTAACAGGCAGAATAAAAGTATTTTTTGTTCTATTGTTTTCTTTTGCGTTACTCTAAGTTTTTTAATGTGATGCAAGTTTGTTGTTAGGATGTAATGAAATATTTATCTTTTTGTATTTTGTAATGCTTTTATAATGTTTTCTTAAACACGACTCCTAGTTGTTAAAGGTGATGTAGCTCTGTTATTGGATATGATGAACTGTTTGTTTATGTACTTACTGATGTTTTTATAAGGAAAATAGTGAGCTCAAATTGGGATCATTATATGAGAAAATAACGCAAAAGTTTTCTTTGCAGGCTCCATCTTCTAACCAATTGTGACCAGCTTCTTTGTCTCTGCATTCCCACAGCATGATGTTGCCACTATCATGTTTTACTGCAGACTTGTTATGTTTAGGGTGAGGTGCATTGTTGGTTTTCCTCTACACATTTAACAAAGTTCAAATAAAGTTTGCTGAGTCAAATGTGCTAACAGAGGTTTATTATTTGCTCATCCTATAAATAACTAAAACAAACAGATATGCTGCAGCTCCTCCAGAGTTACCATGAGTTGTGACTACTTTTTTCATTTTTAGGTAATAAGTTAAGCAGTATCTTTAAAAAATTATCAATAACCTCTGTTGCTACACCAAGGTTCCCAAAGACCCTCTGAGGTCAGTTTTCTATATAGACTCATAAGGTTTACTCATTATGTGACCTATAAAGGCAGCTGATTATATACAAGTCTCAGAGAAAAGGGAACTAAATAAAATCTTTTTTAAGCAAAATTCCACTAAAACACATAAAAGTTTGTTTGTGGCTGAATAAAATGTAGAAAATATGGAATTAGCAACCTTTTGAAGTTATATGATTCCACATTCAACACATTCCCTCTGCACATGAAAATTAATCAAGACAAAACAAACAGGACGTCCTCAACAGACATCACCAGGATGAACGTTATATCCTTTCCTTGTCCTCTCCTCTAGATCAGAAGCCAAAGGCTACACTGATGTTCAACTACGTGCCCCTGGGGTTTACATGTTAATTGAGGCAAATCTGTCTTAAAGAGGACGGCTGAATATTCCACCCATTGATCCTTCTTCACT
Source organism: Cyprinodon variegatus (assembly GCF_000732505.1). Taxonomy (NCBI): domain Eukaryota; kingdom Metazoa; phylum Chordata; class Actinopteri; order Cyprinodontiformes; family Cyprinodontidae; genus Cyprinodon; species Cyprinodon variegatus. Next base: position 1,114,586 of record NW_015150643.1, on the reverse strand, counting down.
TTGTCCTTCAGTGATCTGGCTAATTGGCCCCGAGCTGTCTAAGCCCAGCAAGAGAAAAGATGACTTACAAGAGCAAGTCGCATTAAGAAAATCGTTCATTAACATGTAACGCTGGAACATGCAGCACCTCAGTGGGGAAAATTTTGCAAAGAGATGACTGTGTATTGCATGAAATGCTGAAGGGAATTTTGTAAACACATGTTAATTTTTCCTTTTTTTATGTGACTTTTATTTATTTATATATGCCTAGTAACTCCCTCTGGTTGCATACAACACTTTTTATGACAGATCAAAGCATCCTGCTGGTGTAGTTTTTATTATGTTTGTCTTTCAAGATTTGTTTTTGCTGAATTTAACAGTAATATAGCCTTCCTGTGTATATTCACCATATGGATATCAAGTGACCAGAATTACGTCACTGCTTACAATGAGTCAACAAGCCAAAGCATGTTAACCCAATGTAGAAGAAGAGTCCAATATCAAGTGTAAGAAGGTGCAAAAAGATTTAACCAATCAGAGGCCTCCTGTCTGTGGCACTGTCTGCAGTTATCTACAATTTTGGAGAGGTGCAGAAGAGTGTCTGTGGAAGGGGCGGGGGCATATCTGCGTTCCTTGCGACACACGCAGACGACCCGGTTTCCGAGTATAAATCAGCCTTTAGTGGCTGCATCAAAGGCCAACATCTGGATTTCTGGTAGTTTAGTAGTAATGCCTGTAGATGGCAACACATCAGTTTATGTCAGCTCATTTTGCCAGACGCTGTGGCTCTATTTAGGCTAAAAAAGGGCCATTTGAAAACACTATCTGGACCGATGCTTAGAGTATATAACCTTATTTCATCATAATAATTGGAAATTTGATCTTTTTGGTATAGGCATACAGTATAATGTGTAAAGATGTGTCTTTAACAACTTGCAAAAATAATACATTTTCTTTAGCTCTCAACAAGTTACTGGCATAATGCTGGCGAAATATTTGAATTTTCTTATGATAATAAATGGCAAATTTAACTTATAGTAATAGTTTCCTGGTACTGACCGAGCTTTTCCACAGGGTTTAAAAAGCTAAATGTCAGGATTCCTGTCTATGTATGTGTTTTTTCTGTGTTTGTCTCCCTTCCTCCACCAGGAGGTGCCTGGTTCTGGTCCGCCTCTCTACACACTGCTGTGAGTTACCTAATTAACGGAGCGCTCTTAAGCTACTGACTGCCACTACCTCGACGTCAGTGTTTTGCCAGTTTTGGGTACAAGCTGAGTTTTGCTGAGTCAAACTGAGCTCTTGTCAAAAAGAGTTTTAATCTTGTTTTTGTCTTTGCCTCTCGGCAGGAAGTCATCCTGCAAACTGGATGTTTCAGACCTTCACTCCCTGGAAGGATCATCTGAGCTTCGAACTGAGTTGAGGATTCAAATTGGAGGTTTGAATCCACTTTCCCTCAAGAGATCATTTGAGCTTCACACTGAGTAAGGAATTAATCTCCACCACGACCCGTTCAAGTACCGCAGGAAATCTGGGTGGAAGTCAGCTTCTCTGTTCGCCAGCTAACAACCGTATTCTGGGTAAACCCTTTCCGCCCTCCACCAAATCAGACAAACACTGAAACTTCCGCACACAGACTGGAGTCTAAGAGTCAGCAACATATATCTACCAACTTCTCCTCTTCAAGTTCGAGAATCAAAATTCCTACTGAGCCTGAAGTAACCGCAGTGTCTTCCCCTCACCTTTCAGTTCCGGTTGAGCAGTGTTCAGCGCATCACTGGATTCATCACAAACTCCTAAATAAACCTGTTAAACCTTTCCCCTGGTCTCTCTGGATTGGTCTCTCTGCATGTGGGTCCCAGCTCTTGATAGAATCATGACACTAAAATGCTGTGACTGTTACAGAGGTTTAATCAACATGCATCCTCCATTCCAGAACCATTTTTGATCTGTGCAAATGACCAGAGATTAGTTGGATGACCAAATGTTTTAACCATCTAGCTTTTGGATGTTTTAGGGGGGGGATCACTTTTCTTTTACCACTGTATGCACTTAGCAATGACGTAACCATCCCTATGACCGGCAGTTAGAGCACTGTCTTTGTTTTTTTAAAGCCTAATGTTTGCTCATTGAAACATTCTTCCCATTCCTTGGGCCAAATACGGCTGAATTTAAACCTACTTAGTTGTTTTGACAGTGACTCTAGTGTTCCAGCATGCTGATTGGTTTTAACTTTTGTGGTCTTTGTTTTCCCAAGCAGTCTCACTGAGAATGCTCCCAAGAGAAAATGTCTTAAATGGATCTGGAAAAACTCAGAATAAAAAGATGTCTTAAAGGAGCAATATGTTATAATGCCCTTGCTGTTTCACATCAGAACACACAGTAAAAAAACTAGATAAAAATACCTACTATTTCCCAAACACTTTTGTCATCTGATTGATGTATAGATATTATTATAGAATCACAGTCATACCTTTAACCAAAATTATCTTCAACTGGAATGAAGTTAATCAATAAATTATTGTCTGTTAACCATTAGTCGATGTTGAGATGTATGTCTAAATCATTAATTTCCAAAATGAATATTAAATTATCCCTAAAAGCAGCAGTTGCTAAATTTTCCATTAAGTTTAACAGTCGTTTGGACTCTGTTCCTTTTATGGTTGAGAGAAATTTAAACATAAATAAATGTCTTAACACTGGAGCTGACTGGGTTTTTTTGTTTTAGATCCTTAATAAGCAATAAACAAAATACTGTCATCTGATTTTGTATGCCTGCTTTACCGACTGTTCTATATTTTTAAAACTAGAAAATTAATCCAACTGTATGTTAAGACGTTATGCACAGTGATCGATTAAAGGCCAACAGAAAGTTTCCATCTCTGCTCCTCATATCAGAGCTTATTCTACTCACCTTACAATGACATAATGAACACTGTAAAATGAACTGAACCCATCCTTTAGTATATATGTCAGCTTCCATGTTATGCTAAGATTATAGTTATTGATATACAGTGCTGATAAAAAGCTATACGTCTTATTATTATGATCCTTTACAGCCACCGGTTCTTCTTCCTCGTCTTGATTTGTCTGAGCAAAAATCTCTGTTGCCCCGCCTTCCTTCTCCCTCTCTGAACACAAATCATCCCCGCGACCCCCACAGTTCCCCCGAGATATTTGTTTCAAATGCGTCTTTTTATAATCGCTTAATGGGAAGGAAAATATATATTGTGTGTTGGCATGCAGATATAAAATAACTGGTAATATTTATCATTGCTTGGTCCTAATGTAGATTAACAACATAAATCAAATAAAACTTGCCTAATTACATGAAGTACACAACAAAAAAGGTATCAAAAAGGGACACAATCCATGGGGTAAGATAACTGTCAAAAGAAATGCATCTGAACTTGTAAAGGTAGGTCAATAAACGTAAATAAACACAAATACACCAAACATAAATAAAGATTTGTTTTTGGTTCTTGTCCACTCATACTGTACATACATGTGACATCAAATGTTTCATCTGTGAAAACACAAGTTTAGGAGTATTCAACAGCACAAGTGCAAATTACAAATTAAGGAGTACAGATCTATTACCCAGCTTACTATCTGGTGCCGATATTCTGCGATTTTTGTGATTTGTATTTTTCAGTTGTGCAGTTTTAACTTTTTAACTTGTATTTATAACCTCTAAACTTAAACCCTCACAGATGAAAATTCTGATATCACATATATTTATAGGTGAACAACAAGGAACAACAACAAAATGTGACTTTATTGGCTTACATTTACAAATTAGGACACATATGGATATGTTTTTGACAGCTTTCTTACCTCATAAATATCCCCTAATTCCCCTAACATAAAAATAAAAAAATAAACAGGATCAATTACATTTGGTAGTCTGGAAGGACTCCAACATGAAAGCTAGAGTATCTATTAAAGACAAAACATGGAGCAGAGGTGAGTCATATCAAAATGATTCTAAGAATGATTGAGTAGTAAAACAAACAAAAACATATCAACAGTTTAAAGCATGGTGGTAATGGTAGCAGTGTGATAGTCTGGTATTGCTTTGCTGCTTCAGTAGATGGAAAAGTAGCTCTAGAAAGTTGAACTGTGGATTCTTCTCTCTAAGAAAAAGAAGAATCCTGAAGGAAGGAGGATATTTCACCATCAGCTTGCATATAAATTTGAAGGAAAAAAGGATCAAAAGCCTAAAAGACAACATTAAAATGTCTTAAAATAAAAGAAAACAAAGGTATTTGAGCATTCCAGTCTAAATCGAATTAAATACCATTCCAAAAGATCTTGTGGAATGTCTTTAAACAGGAGTTCATTGTTTACAAACTATCCACTGTGGATGAATTATTGGAAAGTGGAAAAAAGACATCCTCCACCATACTATATAAAAAAAAATGGTTGTTGTTGTTGCCAGATATTTTACAAACAGCATTTAGGTTTGGAGCGCAACTCACATAGGCCTGGGTTGGTTTGGATAACCTTTCCCCTCAATAACATCGCTCAACAGTTCTGTCCGTAATAAAACATTGAATGTATTCAATGAGTGAGGAAAATCACAGACATCGACGCTCCCACAGCGGCTCACTTTTTTTTAATAAAGTAAGGATAAGAATATAATATAACAAAAACGATGCAGGCCTCTATTCTCATATGTGGCTCTAACCACATTCTGGAGGCCTTGGCTCAAAGTAAATCCTCCTGTGGTTTAATTATCTTGTCGGAATGGGATGCTTATTGCTCGCTGCATGGCTGCTTTTTCCCACGTCGCTGCTTTCACAAAAAAGCAGCTTAGAAGAAGAGAAACTAAAGCAGATGTTTGATGATGAGGTTTATGTAGCTCTTAAAGTAAATGCTAATGAATCTTTCCATTGGTGTAGGTGGAGTATTTACATAATGCCAGAGATGTGAAGTAGCTGCTGATTCCTCCAAATTCTTCACTACATTTCCCAGTTGGGCAACAGCTCGTGGTTGATCCAGGTTTAGCAGGATCCTCAGGGTGAGAAAGCTTAGATTTGAGCTAATAAATGATAGTCTGATCCCTTTTAGCCCTAGGCTGTCCCCCTGACAGGGTTAGCATGTGAGCACGTGTTCCTGGGATTGTGTTGAAAGAAGGGAGGCAATGCAAACATCTGTGGCTATTCAGGCGCTCCTACTAGAGCAGCAATTGTCCCAGTGTGTTAGAATAGAAAAAGTATTTCCACAAACAAACCATTAAACTATTAGATTGACTTTTCGTGTTAAAGCATGTCTGATTTTCTAAAGCAATGTTTTGTCTGTTCCAGTTTGTCCTACAGAGTGGTTAAAAGGCATTCATAAAACCCTTTATGTTTTATGCAATCAGGATAAAAGTCTGTGGAGCAGCATCACCCAGGACATCATCACAGATGTCTTGTTTTTGGAGATTTCACTCTTCAGCATAACAGGTGTGTTTTAGCTTATGGTCCGGAAAATTATGAATGCGTTCCTTGGAGCTGAAAGTGCAATTGACAAAAGCTGGTTGGATATTAAATTTAGGGAGGCTGAATACAATCTTTTCAGATACTTTTTAAACCACATATATATTACCCTATTTGCCACTCATTCCACTTTGTGTTTATCTGTTGAATAAAATCCAAATAAAAAAACCCCTATGCTTTCAACGTGATTTTTTTTATTTCAAGCAGTGGGGGATACTTCTGCCAGTATGTTTAAAAATCGTGCTAAAGCTTCTGTAAGGTAAGGTCAGTCAGGGACAAATATTTGGCCAGTAAAGGCCGGTGAAACCCCCGCCTCCTGAGCTATGGCCATAAAAGAAAAACAAATCTTTTGCAAAGTAATGTCCTTCAGGACATGCTGGCTGCATTAAATACATCAGGAGAAAAAAAAAAACAAGAAGAAAAGAAAGAAAGCCCCTGTTATGAGAAAATAAGATTAGCTGAGCAGCAGGAATATAAAGTCCCCTGCTCACGTAGGATTCTGAGGCCATTCATTTTGTCGACTTTGTGCTCAGAGAAATAATGGAGAGCTGGCTGGGAGACAAACAAGGATCAATCAAGGAGTGTTACCCTGCCAAGAGAAAGTGACCAGACCAGAAATCACCCACAGCTTCAACTTACTCACCATTAAGATTCTGACTAATGCAAAAAGCTTTACGATTTATACTCTCCTTTATTCCAAGATAACCTAATTAATGAAACGTGTGTTGCTCTTATCTTATGTATCCAAATGGGGTAATGCAACATTAAATGCACAGCACATCTTTCTAAATAAACAAGCAGCAGTGAGAAGCAGCCATGTGCTGCTAATCTAATCCATTTGAGGAACACACCATGAATAGGTATCATTGTTTCTATGGAAGGGAAGGATTTGAGTCATTTATTTGATTAAATGATGAAGTTCGTCATGGCACTGACTGCAAGGATGTCTGATTTTTAGAGAGGAAACATGTCTGAGGTTTGTAAACAAAGTGAAAGACTTCGCGAGCAAAGCTTTTCCGATTGATGAATAATAATGGAACTTTATTGATCTCACATTGGAGAAATTTACCTCTGCATTTAACCCAACCCCTTGGGGAACCGTGGGCTGCCATCGTGTGGAGTCTGGTGTTAAGGGTGTGGGGTTAAGGGTCTTGATGTAGAACAAGAAATGTTTGGCTAAAATGCA